>NW_020447786.1:1069383-1089662 GCF_003343035.1 Apteryx rowi
TTTTTTTTTTTTTCCCCCTGAGGTGGGTCCATCCCACAGCTCCACAAGCTGCTGCCAGCTTGACACGAAAGAAGCAGGCAGCTACCAGAAAGCACTCCAGCTTAGGCTCCCACTGTTGGTAACACTTTAATAGCTCTCTGCAGGATCTTTGCCACCACCACTGCCTCTTCCAAGGATGAAGCTCAACAGCCCTAAGACCACAGGGAGGCAAACTGGGCACGAGAATCCCACCAACAGATGGAAGGGAGGGAGACTGAAGGGGACAGAGCACAAAACTGTCAAGCTGCAATGCTTTGGGCTTTAAAAAACTGAAAACATAAGGTTTGCTGGAGCTGATCTCTTGTGATTCCCACTATGTTTACACATCAAGGCCAGAACAGAATTTTATCAGCTGAGGGAGGGAACAACAGAAAGTCTGCTGGACCCTTTTCCCAGGAAGATGGATATATGGGAATTAGCTTCTGTCATCTGCCCTCAACCTTTTCCACTACTGACAATTCTCATTCTCACTTCGAGCAACAGAGAAACAGTCACCACAAAAATGGCATTAATCCTGCATATTTTGAAGTGATTTCAAGAGAAGAGCTTTGCATCTAAATGAAAGTGCCCCAGCATGATGCTAATTAGATACTTTGCAACTTCGTTATCCCATCTGGGAAGGAGGTGAGACAAAATACCTGCACATTTTTATTTATTTTTAACCTTAGAGCTCAAACATCCAGGAATGACAACAAATGGAAATATTTTTCAGATGAAGAGTCAGTAACTAGAGAGAGTATTGCAGAGAATGTTCCAAGTTACACTTAGCATAGGATAAGAGAAACACAATCAAGCTAAGCATTATTTCCTATTCACTCTCTTCCACTTTTTGTGATGACATCACACCTCCACACCAACACCCCTTTTCTGTGACCTCAAAATATTGTCAAGAGTAACACCAGGCATGACAAATATACAGCTGCCAAAGAAATCAGACCCATGGGCTCTTCCTTTCTTTCCCCAGAGCTTTCCTGCAACGTGACAGACTAACTTGTCAGCACTCTCTTCTCATAGCTGTCCCACAAACTACATCCTCCAGAGTGAGGAGTGAAGCAGTTCTGTGATAGCAGGATGTATCCACATGGCACCTATCTACGCCTTATTATACATGGCACCTATTTATGCCTTATTATACATGGCACCTGTATGGATATTGCAATCCTCTGCAGAACAGGCAGGCTCTAAGGAACCATTCCAAAAAAATGTGGTATGAATTTTTCTTAGAGTCATATTTCTTGCAGTTTAAAGCCAATTCTATGCCTACTAGAAGTGCTCAAGTTTCTGTAGTTTAAAAAAGGTTACAGAAAAGGAATATTCTATGTCTATCTCTTCAAATACCTCAGGGGAACACAGGTTGAACTGATTACATCAAACTGAACTAAGACAGTAGAGAAGAACTAAGAAAAATAAAGAACATAGGCAAATGCAAGCTAAAAAAAAGTGAAGTTATTAGCATAATGAACTTCAACATTTATTACATTAGATTGTGAGGACCCAGGCAGTTTTATCCACCTGACAGAACAAATCTTTACCTTCATCTCTTCTCCCGAGTGCAAGGGTAGTACAGCAGATGATTGTATCTTTTATACCCTAAAGTTCTCTACCTAGAGATCATGAACACATGGTTTTCAAACTAATACTTCACAACAACAATGAATAATGAATATAGGTTACTGTTCTTATAAGACACAAAGGGTATGTTCTTTCCATTCTAAGTAAAAGAGAAAATGTATTAAAAAACAGGTCTCCAGGTTTTCCCCTTTAACCTTAACAATACCTGTCTACAGTGAGGAGGAAGAGATAGAACATCACAGGCAGAGCTGTAAGTTGCTTTCAGTTGCTAATACAGAAGAGCAGCAGGAGGACAAATTTGTAAGTCAGACTGTTAGTTACAGCTGTCAGCAAACACATCATCCTTCAAACACCCTCAAGGTCAAGAACATACATCTAGCATGTTCTTTTGAATGACTGATCCTACTCATTTACTGAGGGCTTGGTCAACAGCTACAGCCAAGTCCCATTCAAGCTCTTTCACAAATGAAAAAAGGATGTACAAGCCAGATTTCTTCCTGATTTCTCCTCCAGGTCATGGGGAGAACAGAGTATTTTAGCTGGAGAAAGAAGCAATTTTCCTTTATCATACATGTTCATCTAGAACTCTGGTCCAAGAACAGAAGAAGAATTGTATCTAGGAGAAGTCTTGTACTCTACAGGTTGCACGGGCCGCTTCAGAAGAGTCCTAAAGCATTTGTGTCTGGAAGGGGAAGAGAAATATGACCTAAGAAACAAGACAAACACCATCTAAAATAATGAGGAATTTCCAGCCACTGTCTATTCACACCCATATCTTTGGAACCTGTCTGTCCAGTTCAGTCAGAGAAGAGGTCTTCAGCTACTACCTTCCTTCAGGTTTTAGTGAGAAAAACAAGAAAAAGAAAATCCAACACATGAAAAACAGCTTGACAGAGGAGAAGGATGAAGAAAGAGCTCCTTCGACCTGGCAACATCTTGGGTATACTTTTTTCCCCCAAAGGCAGCAGGGAACCCACACAGGACACCACCATTACGAAATCTCCAGCCACCAGAAGAGATTCAGCTACAACCTGAAGGGGCTCAATCACAGGGCACAAACGCATAGGAAATGGTCCTCAAAATTCTTTATTTTACCCAGGTTTTATACATTGCTCATTACCATTATACAAGTGCTGTACTCACCACTACTTCAATGAGCGTAGATGATCTGACACTCTGGCAAAAGTATAATTAAATTATGCATTTAGGAAAAGAAAGGGACATTGAGTAAAGAAATGCATTGTAAGGACAAAAGTTACTAGCTTAGTGAAAGCCAGATTAGAGTTAGAAATAACAAGAATGCATCCATCTGATCTTCAGTTCTCTCCATCACTGAATGTTATTCTACGGGGTTTTAAAGTTTGCCACCTACCTGTATTACAGCAGGTGGCTGAACAGTAGAAGCCACAGAATTTGCTGTTTGCGATAATGTTTTCACAGGAGTAGCTGTTACTTTCTTTAGTAATTGGGTGCCAGAGTTCTTCAAAGAAAGAAGTAATATGGTGTGGAAAACAGTTGTTCGACAAGTCAGTGATAAAACAGACACTGAAGTTAATACCTACTCCTGTCCAACATAAACCAAGACACCCACCCTTACAACAATACACATATCATTTATTTAACCTATATAGTTTAAACAGTTTTCAAAGCTATTTGTCTACCAGATCTACAGGGGAAAAGAGATTAAGACATAGACACAATTTCTAATCAAAATAAAAAGGTTAAATGATGAGCATGCTGTGAAAGACTACAGATGGYTACTTTTTTTGTGCCCCCTCTTATTTTGTGTGCTGGCTACAGTACAAAAAGGAAAACAAAAAGCCAACAAAGCATAGAAAAGGAGGAACGTCCTAGGGACACAGGAGCCCGTTCAAAAAATGTTCTAAGCCTCAGTTAGCATCTGGGAAGTTTCTTATTAGAAGACTGCAAGGTTGCAGTTTCTAGCAGTGACAATTTAGGTGGCTTTTAAAACAATTTGCATCATCATCCTAAGAGAAGGATTCCTGAATCTGACCTATACCATGTATAACTGCTAGCAGGTTTTTCATACTGAGAAAGCAAAGTGTACAGTGACATTTATGTGAAAAATACATACTGTCATGCTGAACAGTCTGTTCAGAAAGCTTTCAGATACTTTAGTGAACCCTTAGCAATTTTTTTTGCAAACCCTGTTATAACTACAGAAAAGAACATAACATACAGCTACTTTAAATTAAAGCTGTTAGAGAAGTTACCTGTACAGCACATATTCTGACTGCAGGTGTGCTGGTAGGTACAGATGGTCTTACATTTGTGTTATTTTGTGGCTGACTCTGTGTTCGTGCTATTGCTTGTTGAGATACTAGCATTAGTTGGCCATTACTGCTTCTGATAAGAACAGTTCCTGTTGGAGAAAAAAAATCCAGACTGTTAGAAATTAAGTGATACTATTTCTTTCACAAAAGTATAAAGTCAGAACTAGACCACACTGATAAGCTATTGTAATATTTAAGTTTCTTATCCCAAGGAACAACTGCCAACAACCACAAAAGCTAAGGCTACATCAGTTTTACTCTGCATTTTATGACAGAAAATTCCTAATTTATGGCAGAAAATTCCAAAAATCAAGAAACAAGCTTGAATAGACAGCAATACCACGTGCGAATTGCAAAGAAGTTCATAGTTTGAGTCAAGATATTTGGTACATTAAAAGAAAAGAAACAACCCCCCCACACTGGGATTACTTTAACAGTAGTCAATTTCTTTAAGTAGTTATTCAAAAATAACTGCAAAATTCACCACCAGTTTCAGACTTGGCTGCCACTGTACATTTCTATTTTTCTGAACATTTAGATACACTCTTACAGGTGAAGATACAGCTTAGAGGAAATCTGCAATGTAAACTGAAGTCTGATTAGTATCAGTTCACCTGCCTAAATCAAGACCATCCCACATTCACAGACCACTAGTCTCTGGTGAAAGCCAACACCATTCAGAGTTTTGAAGCCATCTGCCTGTTCAGGGTCTGTTCAAAAGCATTAAGATTCATGGATTTAATCAAAGTCACCTATAGACAAATAGGGAGATTCCAGCGAAGAGAGAAACTTTCCCTTGTTTTCTTGCTTTTTATTTTTTTCCTTTTAAACCTACAGCAATGCTAGCCCACCATGGTTCACTCCTACCATCTTTCTCCTATCCTGTCAGCTATAATGATCAACAACTAACAGTTAACAAACAATGCAGTATTTTTACTAAGCTTTCAAATTAAAAGCACTCTAAGGAGAATCAGTCAGACATTTCCATCCTCTCTGCACTTAGAAACCATTCAGCTATAAACATCTCCTCTTCATCCCCCAGGGTCTAGACTCTGGAAGATCCAAACATTTAATCAGGATCACAAATACATAACGCCAGCTAGATTCCTGATCTGAACTGCTTCAGAGTCTCTCAGGGAGATATAGAGCACCTTTGTTGGTCTAACCTCCTTGCTCTTGAAGAGCAACTGCTGCTGAGTCCACCACAACCACTGTCCCTCACTGTATGCATTCACACAGCCAAGGTAATAAATGCCTTTCACCTTTTCTCATCCACAGAAAGGAGGAAGGGACAAGGAAAAGCAAAATATGTGGTGTGCATAGAACTTGCAATCTAACACAGAAGTTATTCAGTGCCAGAAGAATCCTAGATCTTCTATGCATGTTTATTTCCTAGTGTAGAACAAATCTGTATCAATGGAATAATCTTTTTATTACCTGGTTAGTCTTAAAGTTTTTAACAATACGCCGTATGACTACCAAAAACACCGATTCCAGTGAGCTTAATGAATAAAACAAAGAACTGCAAGCACTTTTTTAAGATGATGCCATAACCACATGCTTAGTAACAGCTTTTCATCTTCCACATCTAAAGCATGAGATGATACTGCAGGACAATACAAAACTTGGTATAAAATTCTCCTGTTAAAGTCAACATACTACACTTGAGGAGGGAACTACACAGCACATAAAACTAAGACTAAGAGTAAAACTCACATCCAGAAGGATTCCCTTCATTCTCAGGCAACCTTTACTAGAGAAAGGCAGGTTCACAAGACAGTTGCGTATCCAGAAAAGTACTATGCACTCTTTCTGCCAGCTCAGCTTTCTCCTCCTCCCCTGAAATCTTGACTATGGTTGTATTTGGCTTTAGAAGGACCTTTAGATTAATCAATAAATCCCAACAATCACAGAAAGCATACCAAGTTTTATTTTTCTTTTCACTCTATCTTATTTAGACAGTGACTCATGTCAGACAATTTCTCATTAAAAAGTGTATTTGTCATTCACACTGCATGTTTGTGCAGATTGAATTTGGGAAGACAAAGCTGATGATGCCATGTATTTTATGGCAACAGCATTTCTCTGCCCTAGGTCTACATTCAATATTGTAGAAGTGTTGCTACTGGATATTTTTGGTTACTAAGCTTGTTTAAAATTGCTGTTCCTAGTTCTACTCTTTAAGGCACATGTAAACTTACGTAATTCCTTATAGATACTTGAAATGCATTTTGAATCATTTTATTTTCATATATTTGAATATTTTGTTACTTGTCATTACATTTGTTTTCTAAGAAAAACTGAAAAGCACAATTTCTATCTCTCTGAATCACATTATGTACAAGAAACAGCATCACTGTTATTCAACTCAGTCATAATGCTTTTTTGCATTACCGTTCAGAAGTTTCAGTTAACATCCGCCAGAAATCAAGTATGAGGCAACAAGTATCCCACAGACCAGACCTGTGTGCTGCATCTATTTTTGACAAAAAGGTTACACCAATATTGGAAGCCAGAGGAAAGGGAGTCAGATGTGGAACATAACAGAGACTATTGAGGAAAATACGATTAAGATAATTCTCATACACCTCCACATAAGTTACAGCAAGAACCTGTTCCACTTGGAACAGATGCTAATTTTGCCATATTTATTCTGTTTGGCAGAAGTTTTATACAGTGCTAGCCTTTCATACTAGTAGCTTTTCTGCCATGGTTAGTGAAATTAAAACTCCAAACCTGACAAGACCAATACTGTGGTAATCTGCTACTACTGCTCTTACAGGCTTACTATTATAAGTGACTGATACTAGGCACAAATAAAGCTGAATGCAAATTTGAAACAATTGTTACAGCTATAGATCTGTACAGTGAAGAGCCACACGACATTATCTTAAAAAAAAAAAATCACAGTTCTAGGCAATTACAGAAACCGATCTCTTGAAATGACACTAGATTGGCATGTGGCTCTTCTGAAAGAATTGAAAACTGTTGAAACGTACATTCATATTCCACTGTTGGTTGCAGCAATTTAATTATACCTTTCACAGCTAATCCCCTCATCCCCCCAAGCTTTTGATACTTCCTTTCTGCCTTGAAACAAAAGCAATGACCCAACACTGAAGTCAATAACAGACTCCAAGAACAGACATAGGAGGTGCCTTTTGCCAGAACAAAGAGTTTTAAAGCACTCAAAACCAGTGGCTGAAGTTTCATGTGTTATGTAAAGTTGTGAAATGAGAGAACAGGTAATGGCATCCTTAAAGTTCTCAACAGAAACAGACTCATGCAGCTACCAAGATGCTACTATGGGAACTAAAGAGAAGACAAGTACAAAACTGAGCAAGGAGCCACTTTCTTCACATTCAGAAAAAAGTATTGCATATCAGAAGCTGGTTTTGCATTCACTAGAAAGTAATTTTTGCCAGTCTAAATATGAAAACAAATCATGTCTTGCAGTCAGTCACTACATAGCAACTCCACAGGAAAAAGGGTGGTGGTGGGAAAACTCTGAAGAGCTCAACCAATGAAGTTTCAGCTATTGCTGCCCAGCACAGCATTTAAAAGACAGAAAAGATGTCTGTAATCTCTGACCAAAATATTGACACCAATTGCAGTTACTAAGTGGTGTGAGACATCTTCTCAGCACCACAAATGCCTTCTTTTGGGCATCACTTCCAGGAAAGCTTGTTAACAGGATACACAGTTTCAGAGTTTCACTGAAGTTGTTTCAGACAACAGGAACCACATTCATAACGCTCACACACTTTGCTATTAAGACCAAGGCACAATCCCCTTAGGGTTACAAGGCTGTTCTTATTTTCACATCTCAAACAAAAAATGTAAGTGATCAGCTACTGGCAGGGATCAGTTCTTTATGTACATCAGTGGAAAACTTGGGCATCTCTCTGAGTAACAGTCCCTTTATAGTGAATCGAGACATCTGTCTCTAGAAATTCTGCCTGCCCTGCCAAAAACATCATTTTGGGAAGTTATTTATTTTTCCTGACTGTCAGTAGGACAGTTAAAATAGAACTGCTTACTCAAGGAGCCAATTTCTTTGTTCCCTGCACACCTACCTTCAGCTGCAATCCTGCAAGAAGGCTAGAGTGGAAGGAACTGACAACTGAAACCAAGCTGAGCTTCCTTTGAAGCTAACTAGAAGGAACAAAGTGATAACTTCAACTTAAAGAAGTCTCCTTGAGATCTATACCTTTCTCAGACTACCTGTGTTCCATAGAGCAGGAGCTCTAGGATCAATCCTTCAGACACAGTACTGACCATCTCTCCTGCAAAGCGGGGGCAGTCACCACCCAAAATGCCCTCTACTTTGGCACAGAAGCAGCACATGTCATGGAAAACTAGGTCTCCTATTTAAATCTCATTTGCTGCTCAAGCCTGACATACCTTAGCTATAAATTTGTGCTGTCCCAGTCCCATCAGCCAAGGAAATCCAGCTTTTTCTAAATTAGCTAAGAACCCACTTCAACTTTTCTAAGCTGTAGCCATGTTTAGTTAGCATCCAACCCTAGAATCAAGAAATAAAACTTAGGTTAGCAGAAGCAGCAGCTTCCCGACACCCGAGTAATTTAAGGGACGAGCTTCTCTTCATTTTAATTACAGTCAGCAGAACCAAAAACTGTCCCCAGAGAAAGTCACTGACATGAACAAGATGGTGCAGAATCACAATAGAAAACTGTTTGTACCACTGTGCGTAAGAACATCTGCATCAGCTTTACTGTATTCATGCAGTGATGTCATGAAAACTGCACTGCTGTTCATGTAAAATTATGCTGCCAACTGAAGTTCAGGGTTTTATCCAGCAGTACAGAACATTGACACATCCCACCGTAAAGGCAAGTTTTACCATTAAATTTCTATCACATAAGCCAAGTCTGAGGCTGTTTCTGAAGGACAACATCCACAAGGAGTATCTGCGTACCTGAGAAAAACAAAACAGAAGGTGTGCTCCTGTGGAGATATACCATATGTTGCTATATTTGAAGCTTAATTATCAAGTTAAATCACTACTTTGATTACATGATTTCCAACACAACTGCTTTAACAGAACAGCTCTTTAGAATTGCTTTGCCACAGCAGACTGGAGCAACATGAGAAAGTGAAGAAAAGAAGTCTCCTACATAACAAATCATACCTTTCATGTTTGGTTCCTACAATAAAATACGAATAAGATCCAACTGAATTAGACTCCACTGATTTAAAAGAACAAGAGTTACAATAGCTGCTTTCAAAGAAGGGTAACATTAGTTCATTTCAAAACAAGGAGTGCATGTGTCAGCTAACATTGCCAACCTTATTAAAGTTCACTTTAAGAATGGATTTAAATGCAGAATAGAAGTAAAAACCCTCTACTTATAAATATTGGATTAAATGAGACTAAGATCCCAAATCAATAAGGGACTACAGTAAAACAATGTTTTAAAACATTTCTGTTGTTAAAGTGCTCCCTGTTCCTAAACAAATCTCATACTTGCACCAAACTACATAAGCAAAACAAAGGGATAGCTTTTAATGCAGTTGTGAGGTAAGAGCAAATTTAAGGGGACGTTTTAGTAGGAAACTAAATGGCAACTTGAAAGGAATGTTGGCTTTAGTTATTTTACTCTAAGTGCTTAGAATGAATTGAAATCAAGAAAATAAAGGGCCAGATACTACTAATCCATGCAACAGCTTTGAAAAATCATTTCTCTGTTTAAAGATATCATTTTTTTGAAAAAATGCAATTTTTCTTTTTCAACTCAATTCAATGAACCCTGCACAGCAAGACATTTAAAAGTTACAAACACCACATTAAAGGATTAATTAAAATAGACCTAGAACAGACATTAACAGAGACAACAAGCATTTAAAGAGAGTGACCATAGTTTATCAAGGTGCATTAAGTTGTAGACTGACTGCACAGGACTGCTAGACAACCAAAAAGTGGTAATGAAATGCTATGAAAGAGAAGACAGTTACACTGTGGCTAAGTCTGGTACTGAAGGCCCCAACTTTTACAGGGCTTGCAAAAGCATCCCAATATGTTGGGTCCATGTGTCTTCAGATGAAGTATAGACTGTATCCCATGTAAGACAGCTACTTATTCCACAATACTCTTACTTGGTACTTGAGTTTCCACAGTTGCCTGTTGTAGATTCCAGTACTGAAGATGAGAAAAAGACGACAGCACAGTCTAGAGCAATGTCAACAAGGAATTTCTCACTATCTTAGGAATGGTGCTACAACAAAGATCTGGCTGCTATCTGAGGTTACTCAAGTGAGCCGCAGGCTCCCATGGATAAGCTCTGCCTTCTACTCTTAAACTGAGTAATTTTGGAGAACTGACAGTCTGGGGAGTCAAAAAGATTGCCTGCTTTGGGTTTTTCTTGGGAAAACATCTGACTGCTCTTGGATTTCCCAGACAGACAAGGTAAAGGGCTTGCCTACACTATGTGGATCAAGTTGAGCTGTTCAGCTTGTAGTTCGCTACATCCACAAAGCACTTTGCTGTATAAGACAAATCATTACCAGCCTTTGGAGGCCAACTTCAGTAGATTAAGGAGAAATTCACCCATAATCAACACTGGTATGGTAGCAACCCACCACACCCAGGCCCTCAACGAATTCATTCTGGTCTCATTTTATTTCACTAACTGAATAATTACATACATCAGAAATCACTCTTTGCACCCTTTCCCTCCGTTCCAGGAAAGTTTCTATACTATGGGTCAATGTACCAATGGCTCATGAACTGCAACTCACATGTGGATATTGCGGTTACCACGCTGAGATGCCCCAGTTTGAGTTCTAGAGAAAGACATCTTGTTTTGCCCAGAGGTATGGAAGTATATGATTTCCAGGTCAGGAAAAACATTCAGAGGTCATAATCCTGATACTCTTTCATGCTACAACTGCACACCAGACAACCCACAGACAGGCTAAATATAATACACGAGTGCAGGGAGATGACATATCCCACAAGCACTATAAAGTCATCAATTGCATCTTTGCCAATTGCATGATCACCACATTGCAGACTTGCAAGACTCCAACCCACAAATTTTAAGATTGGGCCAGCTTCAGATGTCTGACTACACCTAGCCTTTACAAAACCAGGGACTAGCCCTACCTGCAGGCAGTGTCTAGTAGATAGCATTATTTCACTAGCATTACTGTTTTCTGATTATCTGAATTGTTTTAAGCAGGCTTTTTTGGCCTGCCTTAAAAACAAACAACAAAACACAAAACAAAACACACCTCTGTCACACTAACAGAAAGAGTGTTAAACAGTCCCAAGAAGGCTGCTGCCTCTAGCAAGCTCCAAGGTTCTGTACTAGCAGTGGACATCAGCTCCTGAAATCTCCAGCACAGACACAGCCTTTTCAAGCATAGAGAGCAAGGAAAGAGATGAAGAAATCTACTTGTAGGCAGGATGGGGCAGTCAGACACCCTACTCCATATTTGGAAAAAAAAAAAAAAAAGGGACAACATAGATCTTCCTGAAGAGTATAAATAAAATTCCCTCTCCCATCCTCCAGGAAGTCGACAAAAATGCTAAAAATCTGAAACTAAATTTCACATGCTGCTTAATTGACATATCTCATCCAAATTGTTGGAGGCTAGCTGTTCATCAGTGCATTTTTGGTGCATCTGGGGATGGACATCTCTGTTTAACGGTCTAGCAATTAGGTCCCCCATAGCACTGATGCCTTTTTATAGAATACAAGTCAATGTTTCAGAGTTGAAGTTCTCCTAGACTGCACTGAGTTCAGCCTCATTAGTTCAGAATATGTTTATACTCATGGAATTTCAGAGTTCTGCTATAACTCCTGTGCAAAAATACAAACTGTCCAAGTTGCAAGGTAGTATACCTTTCACTTATAGCAAACAACAGATGTCCATACCAAACATCTAAAGAAAGTCTGGACATTATATTGATTTGTGGAGAGACTGTAAATAACTGACAGTTCATAGATGTTTTCTGGGCATAGTTCCAAGATGGCACTACTGTTTCTATTCAAATTCAAAATGTATTTATTACACTTTAATCCCAAGAGGCTTTTGTTTTTATGAGGCGAAGGCATATGGAATTTCAGGCCAACTCTGCATTCCATGAGGCAGAGTCTTACTTGATACTGTGACAGCATCTAACTCTTCTCCTAGAACTACACCTTTCAGCTACTGAGCTCATTTCCCATCAACATTTCTGCATCTCATCTTTGTGGTTTGCAACCTAGTTACTTGAGGCTGGGTTGCCTTCATCTAAATAATCAGTCCCAGGATAGTCTACAGATAGACAGCCTGAGTTCAAGTTCTCTTGCACCCAAGTTACTTCATGAAAGAGCTGATGGCAATGAAACAGCACCTTGAAGGAGCCAAAGTGCCATATCCACGCTTTCAGGAGAACTCCTGCTCCAAAAAGGCATTGAATCTACATGCCAAGCTTTCTTGTTTGCTGTGTACTCCCAGTATTCACTAGAGTCAAATTCTTTAAATAGCAAGTTAGATGTTTGACACATTGAAGTCATACATAAACAGCATACAGCTCTATATGAACCAGAAGACACGCCAGTACCCTGCACTTACCATTGCTAGAACAGTGTGAGGTATTAAGCTGTTAGAGAGATGTGAAACTTGGTATTTAATTATAGATCTTAATTTTAAATTAAGAGATGTTGAAAACATAACTGTTGTCTTGGCAGAGTTCTAAGAGAGGGCACTATCACCCCTTTAAGTCTCTCTTGACTAAGAGGAGAGCAAGCAGCTGATCCAGATTAGTTTCCCAAGTGGACACGTTTTCTGGGTGTTCACATGGAAACCAATAGAAGGCTGTATTCCACTTTATTTCCTCAGAATTTACATGGTTACCCATGTGAACATGTTCACATGTTTACATGTTCATGGACACATTTTCACTTATTTCAGATGGGCAAGCAAGAGGTTTAATACCATAAGCTTTAACACTGATCCCATTGTTTCAAGTGAGATGGAACAAAAAAAATACTTGTAAAAGACAGCAAAAATTTTACAGAACTATTAATTTCAGTCTATGCAAATACTGTGGAAATCATCACCAAAGCTGTATGACATCTGTAAAATGTTTAGGATACAAACCAGGTAAAAGCATTCTGAATACACTTTCCCCCTTCCACACACACCTTCAGCTGCCTCAAGAAAATACTCTAGGAATAAGCTGCCAAACAGTCAGCTGGACCTGGCTTCTTAAGGGTTCTGTTTTAACTAAATGGTAACTGCCACTTGGCAAGATGGATGCGAAACAGCCTTCAGCTGTTGTGCCAGCCAGGGCACACTGCACCATTAATCTAGCCTGAACATCCACATAAGGAACTTTAATTTCCCAGGCAACTCCTAGAAGCAGCCAGTACTAACAAATCAAATACAAGCTATGAAAACCAAGTGCCATCATTACTGTATCACCTGACTGTTCCTAGTGCACCAAATTATCCAGGGAAGATCACTATGCTTCACAAGTTCTCTAGTTCTAGGGGAGCCCCGATTTGCTCATTAATAACAAGGGATTTTCATCTCCTGCTCATGTTTTTCCTACTTCAATTGTAATCAGAGACTATTTCCTTGAGACACTGATGGAAAAGATCTTCTAGTAGACTTTGTTCTAGACAGACACCTGACAATTTGAGTAACAGGCAGCTTACATGCATCTATTGCGATCCTTTCCACTTTGCAAATTATGCACATCTTTCTTGTGATATCACCATAATTTTCGGAGACTGGCTTCATGCAAAAAGAATTCAACAAGAAAACACGCAAAGACAAATGCTTGCAGTGACCAGGACAGTACTAATTATTCTTTGATTTTATCTTTGATACTTACCAGAGGCTTTGCAACTTACAGCAAAACTTGCATACACAATCCTACCCATTAAGCATAGCACAGATTTCCACCACACAGCATGACAAATACTCAGTTCTCTAAACAGACTTAAACTGATATTGCAAGCTACTCAATATAACAGCTCATGAGCTTACGTACTTTATCAGTGTTTTGGGGAAAAATTTTTGAAATATATTTAGTATTTTTTCCAGCTGTCATGTGCGTGAATTATGCTATTTTTACTACTAAATGCTGAAGGGTTCTTTAACTACCACAAAAGCAACAGAAGTTCAGGATCACATTCTCTCTCTTGTACGGAGTAAAAGAAAGTTTAATATCCATCAGCCAGTAGCCACAACACTTCCCAATGCAGTCCAGGTGATTGTAAAATCTAAACAACATTTAGCATTCCTTTAACTTTACTGAGTGTCCTATTTCAATGCTTTACCATTCCAAGTGCATCTATTTTTTGTGAAAACTATAAATCTAGAAATTATGATTTAAAGCTTGGCAGAAGTTAAAGCTAATTCCCACATGGCAGCGCATTTAATGACATGAAAGTCCTGCTTTGCTAGACACATCTAGTCCTGAAAAAAAAACCCAAGTCCTACAGAACATCCGAAATTTCTGCCAGTTACAGTGGAAGACATATATTCACTATGTGTTAAATTTGACACATTGTTAAATTAACATATTGTTAAATTAGTTCCTCAGATCTGTCAAAATTTTGTCTACTCCTCTTTGGAAAAAAGTTGAGTGGTGTTGCCCACTATGAAGAGAGAAGTTTGCAAACAATCCCTTCTGATAAGCCTGCTAAATAGGAGAAGCTATTGGGATATAAAAGGTTGAAATCACATATTACTCTCCTATTTAGCACCTACTGGTCACCTGAGAGCTGATTATATTCAGACCTTAAGAGATTGTCAATATCCAGAAATTGTAGACTTTGAAGGAAAGCCTCTAGTTTCCTGACTTGTGAAGCAAGAAATACTTGGATAGCCTCCTCCTATTTAATGAAAATACAAACTAAGAAGTATTTTTAAATTAATATTTCCCGCTATTCCAAATTGAAGGACCAGATGCAAATATAAAATATCAGATTCCTCATGCAGTTCTACACCTAGGAATAACAAATAGAACAAGGAGGATTCAGAGTAGTGTATTTTGTGTATTTACAGGTATTAAGCCAATTTCAAAAGTGGAAGGCAGCAAGCCAATGTTTACCTGCCCTCATCTCCCCACATTAACTTAAGTTCTCTATAAATTTAAGAGAGAAACCTGAAGACACCAACTTCTGTATCACCCAGGAGCAATTCTGGGATACCTGCACTAGTTCTCCCCCTTTCCCACCCACAGATGTGTGGGTGTTGCACTGCCTGTCTTTTGCCATTCAGCCCTGGCCATCTGCCATAAACAGCAATTGTGCTTTCTGAAGTTATTCACTATCAGCCTAGATAAGCTGTAGGCAGTGGAAAACTTGCCAGGGGCAAATCAAAACATACAACTGAAGACAACTGAGCTGCAAATAGAAACCAAGAGCCAGTAACTGCTGSCATTTCCCCTCCAAGTCAGATGCAAAGGAATCTGCATCCAGAGGTCACGCCTTACACCAGCTTACTAGTGTAAATGAAGGCAGAGTCAGGGCATGGTTCCAGCCGCTAGAGTCAGCAGTACCCTTTCATGAGTACCACAGTTTGGACCCAGGCCAGCCAGCACTCTTCCACATAACACTTGCCAGTTTGAGGAAAACGGGAGTCAAAGACCACTCAACATCAAGTCCAAGTAAGCCACTAAAAATCAGTCGTATGAATGCCAGCAAAGTCATACTAATTGACCTCAGTTAGTCCCTCTCCCACTCACCAGCTAGAACAAACCCACAGGTACCCATCTATACTGGAGTTTGTTTTTCCCCCCACAATAACTTCTCTTTGTTGATACCGTACTTGTTCAGGTCCACTGATGTTAGTAATAAAAGAAAGGGTAAAATAAACAGATATACTCACATCAGACATAGCTGATGCCACAGTGAAGAGAGCTGGCAGCTGCTATGACAGCTTCTGTAACCAGTAGCAGTGGCATCAGCAACACAGGTGAGTTTTTCCATGCACCTCCTGCTGTAAGCAGATCCTAAGGTAAAAACGAAGGATCCCTAGCATCTAGTCATTCTTTGCATTTCATTGTCCCTTCATGAGAGAAGCAGACCTGTCTGGTGACTGTCCCTTCAACATCTACCTGTAAAAGCACTGCCATTCTTCTTGTCCACAGTATTTGAAGGCCAGAGATAGCAAAAGATGGACAAGGACAGAAACAGAAGGGACAGAGAACTTAGTTCAAGAAAAGTCAAGAAGAAAGGAGACCAATGAACAAGGCTATCCTCACTATTTTTATGCTCCTTCTCTACCCAGCTGCCTAAAATGGCACTGTGCCCAATGACACTAATGTGAGCTACGGACACTTCTCATAGTCCTTCAGAATTTTCATATTACTTTAACACAATTTTTGCCTTACTCAGCCATGATGGAGGAGAAAAAAGAAATACAGTAAATGTCACTAGAAACCTTACCACTCTTTCCCCTTCTACCATCATTCCTTTCCAAGCCTTCAACTATTTCCTCCTGTTAACAGCACAACCCGACCATTTTTCTAACAGTAAGTTTAAGTCAACCAGGGACATAATTTCTTGTTAAACAGATGGTCTGTGACATAAGACATTTGAAGTTTTTAGGAGCATCAGCAGAGGCCAAAGACTGAATCACCAGAGCTCAGGACAGAGGCATATATTGGCAGTACTGGAAAGCACTGCACATGCCATACTTGCCTACTCTTTGGCAATGTTACAGACTAGTCTGCCAAAAACACTCTTTGAAATTCTGCAAAGGTGTTCCTGTTTTTTAACCAGAGGGAAGAAAAAAAATGAGGCATGGTCTCTTCAGTAGACCATACAAAACCTCTCTGTTGAGGAAGAAGGAGTCAAACCATTCAGTCTAAGGGATGATTGTGTTTAAGGTCAAAAGGCCACAACCAAAGCTTCAAAGCAGAATCTCTGTCCTCTTCAAGGCACATAAAGGACGCAGCTCCCAACTGGAATCCTACCACGTTACCCACCATGGCTGGCCATAAAGCAATCTGGGACTCCAACCTCATGACTGCTAGCACAGCAGATATGCCGAGAGCAAAAGAGGAATGCCTTGAGTATACAACACTAGTCTAACAGCTGGTTACTCAGTATAAAATTGGCATTTGGTAGAGGAAAACATGGACAGGAGATAGAAAAGCCTTGTTACTAATGAGCAAATTTGGGTTCTGTTAGAACTGGAGAACTTGCAAAGCTCAGTGATCGATGAAGATTCCTTGGGTAACTTGTTGACCTGGCATTTGGTATAATCTGTGCTCAGAAAAAGAGACTGTCATACCTGATTATCAGTCACTTATTTTCCCAACTCCTGGCTTTATCCTGGGCAAGAGGGAGAGGAAGATAGAATATGGAAGAAAAGAATGCATTAAATTCATGACATGCAAGAACCCTCACTGGCCTTCAAGCAAAGGGGGCAAACAAATACACCCTGTGTGCCTCTTTTCCCCAAACGGTAGCCCCACAGAAGCAGATGAGGAATTCCTGATCAAGATTGCAAGAAATTTACTTTACATGCAC
Organism: Apteryx rowi; assembly: GCF_003343035.1. Classification (NCBI taxonomy): domain Eukaryota; kingdom Metazoa; phylum Chordata; class Aves; order Apterygiformes; family Apterygidae; genus Apteryx; species Apteryx rowi. Next base: position 1,086,791 of record NW_020447786.1, read on the forward strand.
TAGAGAATACTCAACAGCAAAAGCAGTCCTGTCCATCTTTTTCTCAAAAAAACAAAACAAAAAAACCCCTTCAGTTTCAGAGTTAGAGGGAGCTTATTTTCTGTGTGCATTTTTTATTAACAGCTTCCATGGATGCCACAGGTTGAATGCCATGATTTTAAAGTCACATGCACTCTTCCTTGTTTATTTTATCCTGCATCACTAGATTTTGCAATTTATCCAAAATATGAACTTCTCAAGCCTAAGAACTTTGTCTTTCATTCCACCCTCTTTAAGTACACTAACACTTGTAGCTTAAATGCTATACATCTCGCATTTCAATTTCTCAATGATTTTTATTATTCAACAAAAAATGAATTCATACGGAAGACAGAGGTAGAATATTAACACTTTCTCAGACTAGAATGCACTTTTGGATTGTCCTTAGGATGATTATTTTAACAAATTACACTGAAACACTGGTCCATTTGGTACATGATAATTTTTGTGCTCCTTCCAAAGTATGAAACTCCATACAGTAACTTTCAATTTACAGTGCTGTACAGTACTGGTACTTCTAAACTTTCAGTACAAAGTCTGCTTTCACTGTTTCTTCTCCCAGGAGCAAGGAGAACAAGCTGATGCAATATAAGTGTAATGCTAATTTTCTCACATCTGCCTACTGCCTCAGTACAAGTCAGATTACACTCAACAGTATAACTTGATGTAATCAAACCAAGCTAGTAAGGGGGAAAAACAAACAAACAACAAAACAAAACCCCCACAGTTTTACTGACTGGAGCTTTCCACAAGTAGTAGAAAGTAAAAGCCTCATACATCCTTATGGAAGATCCCAAACTACAAGTAACTCACATGAACATTCACCTTCATGGAAAGAGGTGTTTAACCAAATGTCAATACATTCCAGAACACCAAAATGTTAGATAGAAAACCCAAAGATTTAGGGGCCCCAACTAAAAAACAAAAAAACAACAAAAAAACCACACCACACACACACTAATATACTTTCACAGTGGTTCACTTCAGTGGAAACTTGGCAAGGATTTAGACTCATCAAAGATTTTGACTGCTGACTACTCAGACATTACAGCATCATGTGAGTGCTGAGAAATCTAAAGGGAAGCTTACCAATTAAAGACAATTTTCAAAAATTACTTTAACTTCATACAGTTCCTTAAAAGGAGGGAGAGAATACCCAAACCATACCTTCAGCTATTTATTTTGTTCAAGAAAACTGGAAAAAAAATACATTAATCCCTACACTCCTGGTGCATATTTTCAAGATCTGCCATCCATCTCAGCAACATCCTTCACGAAAGTAATTGCGACAGATGTTCCAGTGAAGGAACTGTCTTGGCAGAATATAATCATAGCAATAACAGCAATATAGCAATAAATTGATTACATCTCAGGGTCTCAATATAATGATTTCAAGATCAGTAGAATCAAAGCCACTTTTTTGTTCTTTTACCATTAAAATGTAGTCCGATAGTGAAGAGCAGAAAGTGTAAAATCAATAGCATATTATTTCTCTTAAGACAAAGTGCAAGTAGGAACACCTGTCTAATCCTCTGTGAATACCCAAAGTATTTAATCATACTCATTTATCTTCACTATAGTTTCTACATTAATCTTTTCTTTGCCTTTGTAGGAAACACATCCACAAATATGCGATGCCTCTCTAAATGCTTTATTTCCCCATGCATGCTTTTTTGGAAGAAAAGCATTTCAAAGGGTGACATGTAATACTATTCCAAACATCTTCATCACACTCCTTATGCACGGTAATATTTTGTTTCAATAACAATTCATATTAGTCTGGTCATAATAGTGAAAAGAGTTCATCTAAAGTAGCTTGTTTAGAGTRTGTGTAAAAATGGTAACATTTGTGTTTAAGTATGAATTATTTCATAGTTGTTAACACATGTTCACACTTTATCACATTATTCATTCAACTTAAGTTCCACCAAAGCCTTAACCATTTTTTTTAAGTTACAAATTAAAGTAACTTAGCCACTTAGTTGTTTATCCCTTGCCCCTCACACTAACTAATCAAAATAAAAAGTTGTCTAATCCAGAGACTTCCAGATCAGTTGTCCAGATATTAAGCATCTCAAATGCTAATTGATTTATGTTACTAATGCTCTGCAGAGTAGACAAATACCCCAGAAGTTTTAGGCAGAAAAGCAACTTGCCCAAAATATTTAGCACATCTGTGAGCTTATCTCAAGTTTCTCAATTTCACATAACCATGAGCTATTTTTCACTGTGCATAGAAAAACTGAAGCAGCAAAGGGGCTTCCACTTTTGTCATAGTGACTGCTGTTCACTTTTCCCCTATGTTGTTTTACCAGTTGCGAAATGACAGCTCATCTCACAAGAGACCGAGGAAACAAGGTAGCAGTAAGCACAAGGAACTTTGAAGGACCCTAAATAAGTGCACGTTCTTCTAAAAGCCGCTTCAATTCATCCTCCCAGCAGGTAGGGTAAGGTAAGGGGCTTCCAGTTCTGCGTGCTACTTGTAGTGAGCGTGTTTGTTGGTCGCCAGCCTTCAGGTACAAGAGCCAGCTGCAACCACGAGTCCGACCGTTTTTTCTGACAGCCCCGCCGCCCTCCTCCCGGGGGTTCGCGGACGCAGGGACACCACCCCGCCCCGTGGATCCGCTCCTCTTCGGCGCACCGGCTTGCTCCGGCAGGCAAAACTCATCAGTACCCGCCAAGAGCCTGCGGAAGGCAAAGCGACGAGGCACCACGCCGGGCGGCTCGCCCGCAGCCCGCCGCAGCTCGCCCACACGGGCCGGCGGGGGGGCGCGGCCACCCACGGGCTCAACGGTCGCAACGGCCGGCGCGAGCCGCGCGCGGCGCGGCTCAA
>NW_020447786.1:1090590-1122980 GCF_003343035.1 Apteryx rowi
GGCGGCGGCCCGCGCTGCTGGGGCGGACGCTGCGTCAGGTGCCGGGGTGGGCAGCCACCGCGCCTTCCGCCCGCGTGTAGTCAGTGCTATAAGCGCAAATTTTATTAAACTTCGTTTTTTCAAGCTCCGCTTACCGCATTAGACCCAGTAAGGCTAGAAGGGCTGCCTGGGGTCTGCTCCTCCCGCTGCACCTTCGGGCCCTGCTACCTGCGCAGCCCTCCAAAAGCCGTTGGGGACTCTAGGTGTTGTTAAGGTTACAGCCAAAAAAAGCGAGAGCAGCTGTAGAAAGCATAATGAAATGCCCGGTGTTACGAGCAACGCTTCACCTGAGCTGAGTGTGTCGCCAGGCAGACGTTGAAGCAGTGCTTACCTTTAATGATGAGTGAGGCAAAGTCATCTAGTCTGACCTTCACATYCTAGGCTTGCCCTAAAAGAAGGCCATGTGAACGGGAGAGAGGAGGGAAGTGTAACCTCCCCCACTTTGTAAAGTAAGCATGTTACAGATATCAGTAAGACAAACAGTTTTTTTAAAACAATTTTCAGAGTAGAACTGAAATTTCTTTGCTTGTGTGATAGGGGTGTCAGTTTGACCTTGAATAAATCTATTTTGAGGTTTTTATCATAGTTAGGGTTGGGATAAATTTCAATAGGTTTTGAAGCATGCTTATGCACATGCTTATCTTCACTCATAAACTTAAAGAGAATTGCTCATCTGCCTAAGTTAAACACAGTATAAGTGACTACAAAATGAAGGCCTGGTGTACAATTCATTATAGTGGCACCTAAAGCACAAAATCCAACAAAATGTTCGTATTGCAAAAAAAACCCAAACATTTTAACTGCTCTTACATTAGACATCCTTTGTAACTATGCTTTTCAGGTAGAAATGTATACAAGAAATTCCAATACTTGAAGATACAGTGAAAATGATGCAAAATGTGAACAGAATGCGGAAGATAATACAGCTCTTTTCCATGCAGTGATGGATAGTTCCATGCACAGGTTTGTCAAACTGCAGGAGGAAAAGAAACACTCCTCCTTTTGACCATTTTCATTTGCAGCTTTGCTCAATTTCACAGTACTGCTGCTTTAAAATAGTCAGCAGCAGGTGAGGCAAGTACTGAAGAAAAATCATGTGAGAACTAAAAGCATATGGCTATACCTTAATTTCTGGTGTGATCACAACACAGGTAACTGTACCCACCAAAACTTAACTTGTACAGTAACAACTGACATGGAGACAAGTGGCATGGACTAGTTGTCTGACTAAGTGCCTTGATCTTTTACATGCACACGAAGTTTATTCTACCATGCTTTCACCACTGTTATTACACTGGAAGCTCTAACAGGTTGCATAAAGTGTTGCAATCATACCTTCATTTGCAGTGCACGAGGTAAGAGAGACAGTGGCACAGAAGCCTATATCTAAGAAATCAAAAACTGTCTCAGGATCCAGACAGGGTATTTCCTCTCTCTCTCTTCTGTGTTCTCTGAACACAGAAGCCTCATCATCATAACTTTCATTTTGCTTCATCATGCATTCTCTTACCATTCTTTAATGAACTCCATCCAAAATCCTAAAGAGGCCGCAGCAATGGTTACAGTTTCAGCGTGTCAAGAACAGACTGTGGAAGAGGAGGCAATGGGGTGACACAAGAGGGAGGCAGTCTCTGTACCCCTTACAGCTTTGCCAAGTCTGAGCAAACTAATCAGTTCTTCTTCTGCATATGAATCTGTGTTATGTGTATAAGGTGACAACCAGAGGATAGTGAGATGCTTCCCTCATGCCAAAGGTTGTTCAGAGAGCAGCAGAAAGGAAAAATTGAATTCCAGCAAACAAAGAACGATGCTGACTGATGACAGGCAGCGTAGGATGCGGAGGAAGGTGTGCAGTCCACAACACAAGTTCTGCTTTTCTGGATCTTCAGGGAAGAACAGAAATGATTTATCACATAGGATCAAGATTTCTCTCCTTGGGGCCACTCAACTTTTATAGGAATCTCTAAGACTCATATGCGAATGTTCAGGAGTAAAAGTGTATCTGGAAGAGACAGAGAMAGGTGCAGCAGACAGAAGAGTATGTAGTTAAGCTGGGAGGAATACCAGAGTACGAAAAGAGGAAGTAGAGAATACAGCATAGTGAGAGAGAAACATAGTGCAAAAGTAAAAGAGGAAATGATATGAAAGACAACACAGGAAAAGGTATAGCCCAATGATAGTAAAGAGAAAAAAAAACACTGAACAATGCCCAGAAGATTCAGAAATATACACACCTTTAAAAAATGGTCTAAGAGTGCCAAAACTACTCTCCAAGCAAAGCAGGTACACCCATCATTCCATCAAACTGCGCAGGAAATAAAAGGAAGAGTTGTTTTTCCACACTGAAAGAATGTGTTACTATAGAGGACTGATTAATTACCTGTATCCAGTTTTCATTACCTAAGCTAAGAGAAATGCCAAAACTTAGTCTGAATTGGAAGGAACACAGAATCTGGAATTTTAAAGCTATTTTCATTTTAGTAATTGAGAAGTTTACAACATATGTAAGGGAAGTTACTTTTGTCACTACCTTGAGTATTTTAACCTCTTTTCTTAGGTAATTGCTACCACCAAAAAACTCATCACTTGAAAAACTTTTCATTAAGTCATCATTCTTGTCTACACCTTTTTCCAAGACCTTGTCCAGGAGATACTGATGAATATGGTAATTTTTTTTCAAAGTCAGCTGAAGAARCATCTAGTTATGCATTCAAAGAATGTCCAGGCTTGGTGAATTGACCTGCTTTACTATTACAAGTAACCCATGAATGGACTCATTTGATATTCATCTAGAAGTATCTTCGTTAGCTTCAGGCATAGGAAAGCATTACTGTAAACAAGGGTTCAGATTTCCTCAGGAGCTATTGGGTTATACACCGCCAGTAGTTGATCTGCACAACCTCTTTCCAACAGCTGAGACTTCTACAGCACAGTGAATTGGTCTCTGCTATACTAAGCTTTCTCTGTGCTTTCAAATGGGGTATTTAAAATGCAAACCAGCTCCCACCCCTTCCAAAATTCCTGCCCAGACAGTAGGCCTTAACTCTTTCAAAGACAGACCTTTATAAAGTCCTGAAATTTTAGGTCGGTTTCACATCCAACACACTGTTTTAGCTTTCCAGAATCCTATGAAATCCATCTAATATGCTTCATTTTAATCTGTCAGTGATCCTTTTTACAAAAGTTTTATTTTCTCTCTGATTGATAAATCATCAGTTAAATACAACCAGTAAATTAGCTGGAATGAAAAACTTGTAATATTTGCCTTAAGCTTTTCTTAAATGACAGAGACTTGGCAGAGGCTGCAGAATTAACTTATGCATGTAACTGTAATATGAAGTGAAGAAATATGTGTGAAGATTCAATCCCATTACTTAAAATAGTTAATTTTAATGGGAAAAATGAAAAGATATTAACTATGCTTACCATGAAATATGTTAAACAGTACATGAGATCTTCAGGAAAAGATGCTGAAAGTAATGAGATGCTGCAGATAAGAGCAGTAAAAATCAGGGAATAGAAAATATCATTCAAATAAAAAAAAGAGGGAGACAGAATGAGCTGGTTGAAAATGAAGAGACAGAAGATATAAGTAATAGGAATACAGTGGCAAATGTGAATTTATTTATTAATGAAAACAACCAAGTAAAATCATAACTGACCATTTGTTTAATATCCTTAATAACTGTGCCTCCACATTAAGTTTGCGACTGGAAGTAGATTTTTTCAAATTTACAGTTGGTGTCAAAATCTGCCTTTTTTTTTTTCCTGTCTTGACTAATCTTTTATATAGGTGCATTTTTTTCTGGACATTAGGGCTGACAGATGTCAAACCAAACATTACGTTTATGTAAGTCAAATTCTTTGTTCCATTGGGTACAATACATTGCAGCTTTAAAGTCTTCCAAAATATTTAAACAACAAGAGAGCATAACAAAAGAATTAGGCGTATACTTCTACATTATTCTAAGCTATAAAGCTTGCTTGATCATATTAAGCTACTAATAACAGGAGAGTTTACTGAACTTAGAGCTTAGCCATAAAGTGAGACGTAACTCCCAGCAGCAGAAAGCCTACCTGGAGGTGGCACCTGCAATTCCTGCTGGGCTGGGGAACCCAGAGCTACATCAGGAAGCCACAGAAGTGATCTGATGAGGTGGGAAGGTCAGGGAAGCACATGCACCTCACAAATTGCATTTTAAGTGAGGAATAAAGATGAGAAAACTAAGTAAACAGAGGGAGAGAGAAGGGAAGAATGAGGATGTGCAGTAGGAATAGGTAGCTGAAAATGTACAGTAATACAAAATAGGTACAGTTAAAATGCCTCTAAAAAAAAGATTCACAGTATTAAGTTTAGCTATAGAGCAAAAGTATGTTCTCAATGGAACACTGAAATAGCAGATTTTTTTTTACTGATTTAACATTTTAAAAAATTATATAACTATATTAAGAAGTCATAGAGAATACCATTTGCTATCTGGTAAGATTCACTAGAAGAAAGCCGTTTTATTGCTGAAGCAGCACTGACCTATAATAATATATTATTACATAACATGACATTACCTATGAAAAATAGATTAGCAATGCACAACATTGTAACATTTAGTAAATGAAACAGAACACAAATTAGAACTTTACTGGACTCTTAGTATCACTGAACAACAATTATCTCATTTGCAAAAGTTACATTAGAAAAGAAAAAATAGAAATTCTGAGATTTTACATATCTTGTACCAAGACTAACCAGGGGGATAGTTGTCAGCTCTGAGAAAACATGTTAATAACTTTTTGTGGCAAAAATATGTGCAAGAAAATAGAAGAATATGTGAATATATGCCTCCTTGCACAATGCAAGACGCACAAGCATATTAGGTTTAGCACAACTGGAAGTCCATTGCATTTCAGGAAAACTACAGAACTCAGTATAGGATCAAACACAAGTTCATTCAGCAACTATATGCACTCTAGTCMATTCCTGCTTGTCAGAACTTCAAAAACATTTTAATAACAGCCACCATAATTGTTCTGTGACTTAGGTATTTTTCTTCTTTTCAGATTCTTCTTTCTCCTTCTCTGTTTCTGCAACTTGCATTTCATTATTTTTTCACTAAAAATCTGAATAAGACAAATAAAAGTATTAATACCGCTGATTTCCAAATGTGATATTATAATTTATTCATTTACATTCCGTAGGTCCAGATTGTGCTGCTAAATATTTGTAATATTTTGACTGTCAAGAAGCTGGACTTCTTAAAGATACAGCAGCAGTAACTGCAAGCTACAACAATCAACAGGAATCTTGTCATTTGACACTGATGACTTTATTTTATAGCTTAATAAAGTCTTAGATAGCTCAGCTAGATATTTTATATATTCTCTTTTTGCCACGTAGATAATGTAGTAAGTATTAAGAATGAAAGTCTGTTCCAAAAAATGAAAATACTGTATTCTAATCGTATTTTTAATGTAAATTTTCTRTGTTCTCAAAGCCTGTGTTTTCCACTTGTGATAGAAACTATTAAGCTATGAAGGGACCACAGCATGTCAGAAATACTGCGATAAGGATTACTACAGGATAAAACATTCCTATCACTTTCATAATTTTAAGAAACAATGGTAATGTCTTATACACCCAATAGATGTAGCATGTTGTCATATGCCTTCCCAGAACTGCTTTCTGCACAGAATGTTCTCAACGGTCTTACACTCTGTTATAAATTAGCAACAATCACTATAGCTCCCAGCGCTATCAGTCTACAGAGGCATCACAGAAGTCACCTAACATTGTATCACCAGATGTTAGGGGACACTTCATACATCAAGCTGAATGCACAGGTGTCACCTGGAATAATTTTTGTGAGAAGATTTTGTATACAGTTGTATTTTTTTCCCTACAAAATCAAACACATACCTGTGGTGCTGGTTTCTTACTATATTAAGTTCCATATTTTTTCCACCAGATCACACAAAACGTACAACAAAATCATTAAAATGAGCATGTTTACAAAGCATTTTACACTCCCATAAAGGAAAGAAACCCAAGCTTTTCTTGAAGTATTTATCACATGCATTGTATTGGATCACTTACTTCTAGCAAAGCTCATCATTAGTTTGATGGTGTCCTTATCAGTTGCTGTAGCTTCTTCTGTGTGATTCTTTTCCAAAAATTCTTGCACAGTTTTAGCATTGTGACAAATCACATTGGGCTGTGGAGGACAGAAAGAGAGCTATAAATCTCACCAAAACATAAACTGATTTACCTGTTGTAATCAGTTGCATAAAGGCTTGTATACATTCCACACTGAGTTCTAATTTGGGACTCCCCCAGTATCACTATGTAATATATAATTCAGAATTTGCCTGTCTGCCAGGACAGTGATTTCTCCTCACTTCTATTTAGGATCTGATAACGTTTCAAGACCTGATCTTGGTGTATCTGGGAACATAAATATATCAGAACAGGAGTTCTCAAAACTTTTTCGTGCCACACGTCTTTTTCTTTATGTATATTATGCTAGCAACTCTCTATTTGCTAAAACCTCTTCTGATACAGAGCTAGGGAAGGACAGAAAATTTGAAACCCCTTAGCACAGTCATGTGACCAATAGTTGAAGAAACTCAAATTAAATTCTGTCCATGGGAGAAGCATTAGGAGTAAGCCAGGATGCAGCATACTTCACTGACTGGTATAGACCTATATTCAGCCTTTCAAAAAAGAGTTGAGTGGGTTTTTTTCATAAAAAGTCAAGAAGTTCTGTTTGGAAGAACTGCCAAAGTTTGGTACTGTTTCTTTACATCAAATAGAAAAAAAGGCATGCACAGCATTTCTCTGTAATGGATTTCAAAACTTTTTTTCAGTTTCACCAACATTGAAATTGCTGTCAGAGCTTCCTGGTGGATTGAATGATATCCACATAGTTTGGTGTGTGAGACTGGCTTCTAGTGTTAAAGTTATGTTATTTCTCACAGTGCCTAGTGAATAAATATTTGTAATGATTGCATAATGATACAATTCATACAATGGAAGTTTCAAGGATTATTTTCCCTCTCCAAAGTTTAACAAAAAATGATTTTAATATAATTTTAAAAAGATAAACACCTGTTCATTTGAAAGAAAAGCGGAAGGTGGGCAGAAGTTTCATCTGGGGATACTGAGGAGCTGATTATGAACATCTGCACATATGCCATGACTTTGTCAACTAGCTGTATCCCTGAAAAGAACTCATGTTTTGACCTAACTATCAATACACCACTGCCAATCCCGGAGACAAGGTTCTGTCAACATTTTCTCCAATGATAACTAGAATGGCAAGAATAGCATGTTGCAGTGTTCACAGTGAAACAAGTACATTCAGAATGATTTTTTTTCTCATGTTTACAACACTGTCATTAATAAAACAGTCGTCAGATTTTGTTAACCCTCAGCTTTTCATGGGCTCATTGCTTGATCTATTTAATGTCTATCTGTATGCTCCACAATTCTTTCCCAGTTAGCTCAACAACTGCTTTGAAGTATTATGATAGCTCTTGAGCACAGTGGTCTGTGTTTTGGTCTGAGTTCATTAGAGATGAAAGAAATCCACAGGACAGGGGAAAAGCAGATGGTAGTTTCCACTGCCCTGCTTTTTGGCTCTTGGGAATCAAGGAGAGAACATGAACTGTAATCCAATTAACTACACCCTGGAGGCAAAAACTGGGGAATAAGAAGCAACTACAAGTTGGCCCCAGCAGGACAGGGAAACAAAAAAAAAAAAGGTGTGATGGGTATATCACAGTGTAGAACAATAGAAGACTAGAAGGCAAAACCACTATCACTTGCAGCAGTAAGTTAACTCTGCTGCTCACCTTGGGGGGAGGGGGGGAACCCACAAGAAGTAAGAAAGGAGGAACAAAAGAATTAGGACTTCTTCTTACCTTTTGTCTATTACCTCCAATCCAGAACCTAAGTCTCAGAACAAACAGGAGCTAGGAGGGAGATGATGATACCAGCAAGAATAGCTGTGACCTGACATACTATTTTACCTAAAAGGCAACTCCCCCCACAAAATTTCTGAGAGAACACAAATTGTTTAGTTGCTTGCCAATAGTAGCAGTTACTTTACAGCCATAGATAATATTAAGATGTGCTAGAAAGTGACAAAAATATAAAACTGATAAAACTAGCATTTACAATATCAATGTAGCAATGAGAAATACTTACGTAATAAAACTATCCTCCTGGAAACAAAGATACATCAATACAGAGTGGTATTCACTACTCAATTTTCTCTTTAGATTTTTTATTTCATTGGTGGCTAAAGATAGCGAAAAATTCATAAAATAAGCACAACATATGTAAAGCTGGTGTAAGACCTTAAAGGATCCCTATGTCCTTTCCCTCAAAACAAATGTGATCTTTGATCTTGCCTTCACCAAGACATATATACTGATAGGTTTGGGGGAATTTTAATCCATTCTGCATAAAAAGTTGTTCTGATTTACACATAAATAGAGCACAGAAACTATTACAATATTTTAGCATACTATCTTTCCTCCTCTTCTTCTCCTATTAAGCTTGGAAGATATCTATATTTTATTACCAAAGAGAATTAATCCAAAGCAGAGATGCTGAACTGTAAAGGTGGACACCACTCCTGCCTACACTGGAGAAATCAATCCACTGCAGCAGCTTTCAGTTACCTTAGCTACGCCTGTGCCAAAAGAGAAAAAATACCAGTGCATGGGCCCAAACACTGGAACCTGATCATCAGTATTGCTACAATAGTCTCTGGCAAGCTTTTGGCACTGCCTAATTACTTCTCTCCCAGACAATTTCTAAGCAACATTCAGGAATGGACCACGTTGGGAAGCATCAGTCTGAATACAGGTATTTCGTTTCAGAGGCAAGGAGAGTCTGGTCTGAACATGGCCTCAGGGACAAAAAGTGGGCATTGGCAGTTTTGTTCACTAATGAAGAGGTGGCCCATGAGCTTATACATTACAAGAGCTTTAAGTAACCATTAGGCACAAAGCCAACAATGAAATTACCCCAGTAAATTGAAGGGGTAAAGATTTGACTGACTGCGTACACAGTACAAACACCAGCTACAGTCAGATGTGACCATTTCTTTAGCCTGGGTACATCCTCAGTTCTGCCTCACTCCATCTGTCTTCATTTAAAAAAAAAAAAAAAGAATAGTAATGATATTCCCAATTATTGTGCCCATGTTCACAGCTCTGAAAGATGGGATTGCTCCACCTCTCTTTTCTGCCTCCTGTACACAAAAGCTCTACCTAGGACGAACCAACACATGCAACAATGTCCCTGGAAATGGAATGGAAGGCTAAATCTAATCATCTGGATTAGCTCTCTTGCCACTACTTCCAGTAGCACAGCTGCAGTGCTGATGGGGAGATCTTTTAGGTTAAACAAACAGTGCACAGAAGGGATCACCATATTTGTTCCTATCTTGCCTGAGTCAGTTACAAAAGCCCATGAGCAAGAGCAAGGTAAGACTCAAAACTACCTGGTACCAAAACTCTAATGGCTTAGTTGGTGTTGTCTGTGTTCCTTCAAACACAGGTAACACAGGAGTTTTCAAAATATAAAAGTTTTCTACACAGAAAAGTTTATATATAAAGTAACAAGTGAACAAAAGATTCACAAAGAAACGTGAGATAAATTTCAAATGGAATATACTTTTAGTTTTCTGTAACAAGCTACCATTTTTGAAGCAAGTAGCAAGCAATATAGCAAGCAATAGGTGTATGTTTGTATTTTTGCTATAGTCTTATTATAACTTTATTCGAAAAGCAAGTATGCATCAATGGCTCACTCAGCTTGAACTTTCCTTTTGATTCCGTCAATGTTTGGTTCAGAATTCAATATCTAGCTTCAGTGAAATACACCGACTATACAAACATTTTTATTGTATAAAATTGATTCCACATAAAATCCATATATACAGTATGTATATACAGTATATGTATTAAATTGATAGTTACTTTCCAAGGGTGGTAGGCACCAGATGGATCTGTCTGGTACTGTTTAGGACTCCCCTTGCCCTGTGTGTAGAGCTGTGAGCAAGCTGACCAGTTTTGGCATCCCAGAAAATTAAGAGTATTACAGGCCCAACACACAAGAAAAGTAGAAAACAGAAAAGGCAGGTTACAGCTATTCACCATATAACTATGCATTTTTGATATACCAACTGATTATTCTGATATTCAGAGGTTAGTTTGTGGGCAATGTTGCAGCTATACAACTCCACAGCTGTACAACCCACACAGAAATAACCAAGGCAGAACTGTCTTCATAGTGAAATACGCATTCCCTGTTAAAACCACATGAACTACAGGAATTAAGGCTTAGTGAGATTATCCTTTAACAAGATCTTGGGCACAGCTGTGAACAGATTCCAAGGACCATCTCAGATGCTTGCAATCAATCAGACTGGTTACAGGTGTTCTGCTAATCTTCAGTATTTGAAATTAAGAATCTGTGTCTGTGAGTTTTACTTTCAGTTTAGCCTCTCACATTGCTCTCTGCTGTAAGGGTTTTTGTTGTTGTTTTCTTTTTAAGTTTTCAGTCTTATCTCAGCTCTTTCATGTGATAATATTGTTTGGTCTCTCTGCATTATTATTATTTCCAAATTATACAAGGAAGTTCTTCACCAGATCTATACACACGGAAATAGACAAGAAAATATATTTGCTGGTGTTCCTTAAAATAAAAGAGCTGATAATAGCTGTTATTTTCTTCTGAAAAATAGTTATTTTTCTCAAGTGATACTCACATTTTTTAAGAAGTCCTACAAAGAAAGCTTAACCTGACTTCCTTTTTTAACAGATGGAAGAGAAACAACTGCTTTGTTTTCAGTATTAAGGATTTAAAGCTTTTATACATAAGTCTAACAGTGCCAAACTGCTTACCTGCTTTGAAGTTGCAACTTATTGTGTGAGATACTATACTGTGACTGGATCCTCAACAATCAGTTTACGGCTCTGATGTTCCATCCTGGCTCTGTTAATCACTATTCTAGCATCAGCAGTCAGGCCTGCATAATCATAATGATTAAAAAAATCACAAAGACTCTTCCATCAACTAACAACAAATCATTATTCAAGAAAGAGCAAACTATTACAGCAGTTTTCTAAAAAAATCAGAAACTGCTGAAAAAGCAATGTAAATGGAGACAGAAAACACAATTTTGAAGCAGCATACAAATGTAACTTTCTTATTCTAACTGAGAAAGTCTTTAAATAAATTTCAGGCCATAACAGCTTTTAAGTTTAAGGAAAGTGGGTTTACAGTATTAAGTATGGATTTAACTCCTCCAAAAACACATTAAAAAAAGCCCTGCCCCCTACTGTAGCATGCCATACTTCGTGGTTTTGGTATTGTACCACTCTCCACCACACAGTACCAGGAAACTGGAGGAACAGCATTATCACAGTCTGTAAGAAGAGAGGGTTGTTGAGGTACATCCTCATTCTTGTGCATTACTAGCTAGTGTAGAAAATCCAAGGCATAGTTTCATATTTTAATTTTCCTGACAGTAAATCCTGTTTAATAGGTTTCTGATTTTCCACTTTCCCTGACATAGGCCTTCACTCTCCCATTCTTCTACAAATTCACCCGCTTGTGGGGTCAGTGAAAACACCCAGCTTAAAAAAGTAAATAAATACTTTTTTTTTAAGTTGGATCATTTTGTTGAGCTGGTTACTACAAACAGCTGAAAATTTCTTCTGTCACTTGGAAACCCTTTCTTGGGGAGCATCTCCATGATCAGTATCAGTCAGTCAAAGACAACGGTGCTACCAAAAGAGGTGATTCCCCCTGTGCTCTGTCTCTCAGTGCATCTTCTCAGTCTCTCCCTGTGTCAGCACAAGCTGTTCTACAGTTCCATGTTAGGTCAGATCACTGTGTTTATATAACTCAGAATTAACTGTTTTTTTTTTTTGACAAGCTGAGTTTTGTTTTCATCTCYTGTGAAAGCAACCTAAGAGGGTGGTTTCATATGATGATAACATGACCTAATTGGAGGTTCTGTTCTTCCCAGCCACTTCCCATACATACATTCCTGCAGCTTCCCTTGAGCTGTATTTAACAATCACGCAACTTTATGGCAACTCACCAAAAAAAGAATTATTTTTTCATCAGATCAGTGAGTTTAGGACTATCTCCTTCAGTAACAGCTTGCACTCACAGTAGGTGAAATATAACACCAAATTGTACCTTTAGTGTGTGGTTATACAACACAGCTGAACCACTCTAATGGTTTGACCACCAAAGATGGACAGTCCCACCCCAGCTTCTTCCTTCACTCCCTCTTTCCCTCACACAGTTTTGGGGTTCGTATAGTTGCACATTGAATCAATTCAACAAGCTAACCCAGCAAAACATTTGAAGATTTTTCCTGTGATGTTAGTGAGCTGAATCAACTCGCAAGAGGTCAAGGAAGCATCAGAAACAGCACCAGGGAGGAGATGAAAATGCAACGCTTAGAGCAGAGACAGCGGGAAGGAGAAGACCACCCAGGAGCATGCACTTGTATGAGAGTTTAAACTCATCTAAATCAGTGCTACTGTGGCTCTCCCCTGCGGATTGCTCCCCCTTTCCTGGAGCCTTTGCTGACTCTTACCTGACCTGAGTGAGCCAGGGCAAGAAAACTTTTTTTCCTGGCTCAGCTTGCTGCTGTACAGGCTTCTGACCTGGCTCACCATGGCTCAGCCAGGCAGCAAAGCCAGCACAGAAACAACTGTGGGAGAGCACAGCCAGGAGCAAGACTTTTGCCTTCTGGTGGCAACTAGTCACTACCAGTCAGTTTAGTGGTAACACAAAACTGCATCTTTAGATGGGATGTATGCTTAGGCAATTTTGCTAACCAATCTGCTGAGTTTCCATGCAGTCTTCTCTTCATTCAACCCTTATCTGAAGGAAGATATTCCTTGGGGAGGCAAATGTTCTCAAGTGTTATTGCACAGAGGTTTCATACATCAGAGAATAAGGAGAGCAGCACCAATTTGAGCCTAAAGCTATCTCCCAACTCTCCAGGAATATTTCCAATACCATCCTGGTTTATTTTGCTGAATTTGAGCCCTAGGTTTGCCTTTCTCCTCCCCTTTAGTGTGCTTATTGCTGTTGCAACCAGTCAGGAGCAACTTCTGCTATCCAAGGGGCTTGTCCCTGCTGATGAGACACAAATAGACCTGAGTAAGATGGTTGAAAAAATAATAAGAGATCAATGAAGTTTTAAAGATCAAAATATTTCCCACTGGCCCCATAAGGATCTTTCAGCTATATTCAAACTGCTTATGGATGAACCTAATACCTTCATACCCTAATACCAGTCTCCCAAACCACCTTGTCCATCTTCACAATGTTTTTCATAAATCCAGTCTTTAAAGACCTTTCACATAATACCACACCTGCAATGGGATGCTCTCTGGAGCAGTAACACTGGAAACAATGCCTGCAAAAGCCAAAAAGACAGGATCAAGTGCATAAATCTTTCTCACAGATCTTTCTTCTTGAAGCTTGGCAACAGATTTTTCTTCTGTCCCCAGCACAACTGTATCCAGCCCTCAAATTCCAACCTGTTAAATCAGAATAAAAAAATAGTGTCATTTCCAATATTGACTTTATTCATGCTATGCAGAGGAGATATTATAATACTAAGTCTTTTCATACTGATGTAGGCAAACAGCTTTGTGAAGACTGTGTCATCCTCCTCAAGCAATAAAAAATAATGTGAGGCATCTGTTTAGAAGAAAAAAATGATATGGTGTGGTAAACATCACAGGAAAAAGTTGCAAAGTTGCAAAAGTTGTGGTTTACAAATACAGTACAAAGAGGCAGTCCCTGCACTAAAGAATTACAATCAGAGTAGAAAACAAAGGAAATAAGGTGGTTAAAAACACARGAGCTCAGGGAGATAGCAACACAACACAGAACAATGTGATAAAAGCAGTATTCTTGTATACTAGTTGTTTGTAGGTGCAGTCATGGCTAAGCTGATCTAACAGCTAACTACTGCCAAAGAATCTGCAATCCTGCTCCACTCTTCTGCCCCAGCAATTGTTTATCTTTGCTTTCACATTGAAACTCATCTGCTCCCGATTTGTGAAACTTAACAGGCAGAAAACTGCTTACTGAGAAAAACAATTCTTTTTTCTACTAATTTAGCTTCCTTAATCATCCCACTATAAGATCAGGTGAGGAACAGTGATGGCACAGGAGACCATGGAGTGGGAATGTGGGGCCACAAGAGAGCGTAGAGGGCACTGAAGGAAAAACATGGCTTTTGGTAACAACTACCTGTCAGGTTGACTTAGCTGTAAGATAATGCCAAACTGCAACCTAAATGTTACCACTGGTTTCATAGCTATTTTGGCAGGGAACAGTTTTGAAGATGGACAGTGATGTACTGTGGTCATTTATGAGATGCTCCTTCCATGTCCACAGGATAGAATGAGAGGAAGATGAAGAAAATTTTTGAAAAATTTTAAGGACTAATGCAAAAGAGTCTAGGGTCAACTTCTCAAAAGCAGATGAGAAACTTGTTTCTTTCTTGGCTGGATCTGAGACTCAGAATTTCCTCTCATCAAACTTTTTTCCTAAAAGATATGAATCAGTGAATGTTAAGAAGGAAATACAACTTTTCACTGGTATTTTGTCAGACCTGGCAATGGGCTGAAGAAAGTAAATGAAAGATATCAGTGACCAATGATAAATAAACAAAGGATTTGAACAGAAAGTCTCAAGCATGACTGAAATAGCACATAAGCATCCCCTCCTTCTCTTCCTCAAAGTCCCATGTGCTGAGAAACAGCCACACTCATAGCTAATAGTAATAGTAATAGTAACAGTAACAGTAACAGTAATAGAAAGATTGTCTCCTCCAGTCACTGAGGAACTGATAAAAAAGAGGGCATACATGGAGATATGAATAGTCCTTTCCTAACAGAAGTCTCCCTTGTCACCCAGCGCTCAAGAAAGAAAGGTTCTTTGAGTACGTTTCTTGCAAAACCCCTCAATTTATTCTTTTACTCTAAAAGGTTATATCTTAACCAATAAGTATCAATAAGCATAGGAGGTTTTATCTGCTTCTCTTCACCAGATTCTCCCACTACCTCTTCCACTTGGCTCTTGTGGTCATAATTTTTGATGAATTTCAGTCTTTTCTTTCCTAGCCCTAGACTGCAAAATTAATTTCTGGTCTGTCCCTGTTTCTAGTTAACTTTCAAGCTGAAACTGGCCAAAGACTATGAGGAAGTCTGCAGAAGACAAACATCAACCAAGAAAATCTATGGTTAATGATCTGGTGGACAACAACTAGCAATGCTGTGGACACCAAGGTGAGCATGAGCCAGCAATGAGATAAGAGAGACAGGGACATGCTGGAGTGAGTCCAGCAAAGGGCTACTAAGATGATGAAGGGACTGGAGCATCTCTCATATGAGGAAAGGCTGAGAGAGCTGGGACTGTTCAGCCTGCAGAAGAGAAGCCTGAGGGGGATCTTATCAATGTATAGAAGTATCTGAACGGAGGGTGTAAGGAAGACAGAGCCAGAGACTCCAGGGACAGTTGTCAAGAGACGGCCCCATCGGCCCAGAGATGCTGTTCAGCCTGACCAGCTCCAGGGCTGTACCCCTGGCCAAAGACAATCTCCACTCCTGGCTTTGCCCCCAGACAAAGGCACCCTTGCCTCTGCCCCACTGTTTGCCAGCCGGACCCTGCCGCTTTGGCAGCAAGGCTGACAGAAGCGGTGGTCTGGCCCTTGGACGTTCGGGCACTTGGGATTTCTAGGGTACAGGGAGGAGCTCTGCCCGGGGTATGTCGACGGGTCTGTGTGGGGGAGCCGGGGCCTGTGGCAGGGCAGGGCTTGAGCCCTTGGCCCGGTGGCACAAGCCTCTTGCGGTGCCCTCAGGGACTCCACACACTGTCCCTCAACACCCCGTATGCCCCTCTGCCCCCCACTCCCGTAGGCAGCTGCCGCACGCAGGGACAGGTGCTGGGCAAGCCCTGGGACAGGGGTGGTGTGGAGCAATGGGACAGGTAGGGCAGGCAGAAGTGCTGGTGAAGCAGGTGGCTGTGAGCAGCCTGGCCCACGCTGGGCTTTGGGGCACCACCACTGCAGACGGAGCAGTGGCTTTCTCTCGGGGGCGAATGGGGGTGAGCGGCAACCTATCGACAAGGGCCCTGGGCTGCCAAACGCCCAGTGGGCAGTGCAGGGAGCAAATGCCCCACGTCTTCRTCAGGGGCAGGAGATGGAGGGAACGACTGAGACTGCTGACGTTCAGGCCTCCCATTTCTCCAGCCRYGGAGTCACCAAGCCTGGCTCTGCTTCAGGCCTGGAGGGAGCCACCAACGGGAGCCTGGGAAGCAGAGGTACAGGCTGCAAGAGCAACCTGCCTCCTTCCTGGAGTAGCCGAGGGCTCGGGCCGCGCTGTGGCGCTTTGCATGGGCCCTAGTGATGCAGTGGCCATGTCACAGTGGACAGCAGGCAGCCGAGGGCTTTCACGACCGTACTTGGCTCTCAAGCTCAGCCCGTGGCAGCGGCTGTGCCACAGCGGCGCTCTGTGACACGGCCGCCCACGGTGGGATCACGAGAGCRTCGCRGCTCCAGCAGGTCCCAGGTTGGGAGGCAGCACCTCCGAGCAACCTGCGCAGGTGAGGTGAGGGGCGAGGAGGGCAGGGGAGGCAGGGGCTGGCACGCRGTGCCGAGGAGGAGCGGGTGCCCCTGCCTCRGGGCTCTTGTGTCCCGTGCTGCAAAGTCACCCTGGTCCCGCTTCTCCCTCAGGGTCAGCAGAGCGGYGTGTGGAAGAGAAACCTCGGCACTGTGGTGGCCGGGACTCTCCGGAGCGCTCAGTCGTCTGGCCCTGCCTTCGCGATGAAGCGCAAGGCTCCCGACTCGAGGGAGAACGGTGAGGGTGACGCCTCCATCCCCACAGCTCCCTGCACCTGGCGAAGGTGTTGTCGGGACGGTCTGTGAGCGGTGGCAGGGGGAGGCGGGAGCTCCCCGCGTGCCCTGCTGCGCAGAGCCTCTGCTCTCCTCAGCAAGGGGTGCCCAGGTTGGGGCGCGGGCACCTGCTGGGACATCCCTGCCGGCAATGCCCCTGTCCTCTCCAAGCCACGAAGCGCCTTTGCAGCAGCTCCGGCCCTGCCCGTCACTGGCAAGGCCGGGGCAGAGCAGGGCCTTGCCGGGAGTCTCTCCGGAACGCTTCCCCCGGCCCTGGCGGGGTGCTCACTGGTGGGTGCTTTTGCTCTCTGCCCTCCAGCGTGCATGCTGTGTCGGCGGGCAGATGTCAGCTCGGATATCTGCGGGCCGAAACACCAGCAGCAAGGACTCTGCGTGCATGAGTGCTGCCTGGTGAGTTGCCCTTGGGGCTCCCGCCGGCTTTCCCCAGCAACGCGCCCTGCCTCGCCGACCTCATGAGCTCCTGGACTTTTCTGGTTTTCAGTACGTTGCCAGCGGGCTCTTGCAGCGAGGCCCCAAGGAGGAAGGGATCTGCGGGTTCTGGCCTGCAGAGATCAAGCAGAAAATCAAGAGCGCAGCCCAGAAGGTGAGGACCTGACAGGGTTGGGGACGTCTATTCCCGGAGAGGCTCGCGGGAGCTCAGCCTGTGCCACAGGAAAGAAATGCCAGTGTTTCCAGCCAGTTCTGGGCAATGCTACTGCTCCCAGCAGCTCCCCAGCAGCTCCAGCGTAGGCAGACACCTCCTCCGTGAGGTAGATGTGGGGGCTGTGAGCCAGCAGGGCCCAGACCCCGGGGCCTTTGCTGGAGACGTGGGGCTGGCCGTGGAGGCCCAGTGCGTGTCACTGACGGGAGGGGGCTGTGCTCTTTGCAGTGCTGCTTTGCTTGCGGTGAGAGGGGGGCGTCCATCAGCTGCCAGGAGAAGGGCTGCAGCCGCAGCTTCCACCTGCCCTGCGCCTCTGAGCACGGCTGCGTCACGCAGTTCTTCAGGCAGTTCAGGTAAGGGCTGTCGGGCCTYGCACCGCAGCCTCCCTGCCTCGGCACCTCTCCTGCCAGCGCTGGCCAAGCAGCCGAGGAAGCTGCCTGCCTGCCTGCCCCGCAGCGACACCTGCGAGCGGCCTGCCAGAGCCAGGACACGGAGGGCTCCTTTGTGCCCCCTTTGCCCTCCTCTCCGTGACCGTGGGAGGCCTCGGTGCTTCCTGACCTTGCCCCTCTCTGCCATCCTCTCCCCAGGTCCTTCTGCTGGGAGCACCGCCCAGAGCAGGCAGTGCAGGCATGTCCCGATGCGGAGACCACCTGCATCATCTGCCTGGAGCCTGTGGATGACAAAATATCGCACAACACCATGGTGTGCCCCGCGTGCAAAGGCGCCTGGTTCCACCGGGGCTGCATCCGGGTAGGAGGCCCTTCCCTTGCCCTGTAGGCATGGCCGGTGTCCAGCAGCAGCAGCGCCCCGCTAACGCTGCTTGTGTCTCTCCTGCAGGGACAGGCAGTCCGCGCCGGCAGGTCATGCTTCCGCTGCCCCCAGTGCAATAACAAAAGGAAATTTCTCCCAGAAATGCTAAGAATGGGCATCTTAGTCCCCATCAGGTTGGTTGCCTGCTGCCCATCTGCCGGGCTCACGAGACAGAAGGGCACAAGAGCTGTGCCGGGCCAAGGGCTCCCGAGGCACTCCTGGCCTGCAGGGCTCCTGCTAGCCTGGGCCCAGGCTTCCCCGTGGATTTTCAAGCGGGGCGGGGGGTCAGGGGAGCAGGGACATCCTGCATTTGCCTGACATGCGGTGCATGGGAAGTCCATGACTTTCCCTTCCTCCTCCTGCAGAACACCAGCCTGGGAGGAAGACGGGGGCTACGAAGAATTATATCAGAGGCACAGCCGGTGTGATGCCAGCCAGTGCCTTTCTAGGCAAGGCAGGGAGCAGGCGGAGGAAAGGGGGTACGTCACCAACGCAGCAATGTCGCAGCTGCCGATGCAGCAGCAGATGCCGTAATGCTGGTCCCACCAGCTCTCCGCAGGCCCTGGGGATCTCCTGGGGATGGGGACAGGGAAAGGGACAGCCCTTTGGCACAGGGATGCAGAGCTGCCAGGGCAGGAGGGATGCTCCCCACTTAGTGCTGACCAAGCAGTCCTCCAAGCAGTGGAGGGTGCTCCTGGGGCTCTGCTGGGGCCCTTGGTCTCACCAAGGGCTCTGGGAGCAGGCACTTAGCACAAGAGCTCTGCCAGGCACTGCCTTGCTCCAGTCCCTTTGCCATAGTTGCCTTGCTGGCATCATTGCCAGCCCTGGCTGCCACCGCCACCAACCCCTTTGCTTCCCCAGGCCGTGGGAGCTGCTGCTGTGCTCCTCTTGCGCCTCCAAAGGGACCCATCGGTGCTGCTCGGCCCTGGGCACTGCCAGCGACACCTGGGAATGTGATGGGTGTGCCGGCCTGGGCCCCGGTAAGTGGCAAAGCGCCCAGGTGCCCACGGACTTGGGCCAGGGCCCAGGCAAGGCCTGGCAGTGGGTGCTCTGGGACGGGCTTGCAGAGCATCTCTGCCCCCAGGAGGGCTGGAGGCACTGCTCCAGCCTCTCTGGCTGCAGGGGCTTGGGGCCATGTTGCTGACCTTGCCGCTTCCCCTTGCAGCCCCCACTGCGCAGTCAGAGCTGGCTGGCACCAGCACCAGCAGCCAGCCGGAACTGGGCTCGTCCTCCAGCTCCCTTACAGCCTCCGCTGCGGAGTCAGACCTGGCTGGCACCAGCACCACCAGCCAGCCACAATCGGCATCGTCCTCCAACTCCCCAGCTCCTGAGAGCGGCAGCCGGTCGGGTCAGACAGGGCCAGACCGAAGGATGGGCCACTCCAGGTTATTACGACGGTTGCAACATCCTTACAGCAGGCCATGAAGACCCCGCGGGATGAGCTGTGCGCCAGCTCCAAGCAAGGGCACCAGTACCCAGCCCCCAGGAGAAAAATAAACTGGCAGCTAATCTCAACTGTGCCGGGACATCACACATTTCCTCCCTTGCTTCTTCCTCCTTTGCCTTTCTCGGGGGCTGGTTTTGGGGATGGGACCAGTGGTGCTGTGTTCTCTCCGCATGTTGACTAGACCTTCACCAGACCTGATGAATGGCTTGGCCACGTGACAGGAAAAGAGGCAATGGGCAAAGCTGAAACACAGGAAATTGCACTTGAACATAAGAAAATCCTTCTTCACTGTAAGGGTGGCTGAAAACTGGAACAGGTTGCCCAAAGAGGTTGTGGAATCTCCATCCTTGGTGATAGTCAAAACCCAAGGTGAGACTTCTTGAGCAGCGAGAGTCGGACCTGATGATCTCCAGTGATCCCTCCCAACTCCAACTATTCTGTGATTCTGTGATCTATTTTCAAAAAACAAATGCCGAATCATACCAAACTGAATTATTCCACACTGATCAACCCAAATAGCTAGATCAATAAACTAAAACTATGCATCATGCATGGCAAATTCAAGGAGCACTGGGAATGAGTAAGAAAGAACAGTGTTTAGAAAAATGCATAATGAATATACTTGAGCAGCAAAGTACCCTCCTCCTACAACAGTATACTAATAGCTAAACTGTGAATATATTTAGAGAGTTGTGCAAAACAGTTTTTTATCATCGTCAGAAGACTAATAGTCTTTATCAAAAATGTTTAGATCATGTTATTGAACAAAAGATGCCTTTAGCATCAATACATCAGAGGTATAGATATGATTATGGCCCAACATTCCTATCAGCAAAGCTACTAATTAGGCTTTTAGTTTAGAGTTTTTATTACTGATATCCAGAGTGAACTCAGCTTTACTTTCAAACTGATTTAACAGTAAGATAAATTACTATATTTTTCTTACAAAAGAATGTATAGCAACCTATGGATAATAAACAACTGCAAAATAACACTGTGATACCTTTCTAGAATATCTTTTTAGACTAGAGACATGCTCTAAAATTTCATACAGAATAAAAGCAAAAGATGGGAGATAATACTGCAGATCCCTTAAAGCAAAATAAATATATCAGCACACTTATATTCTTCTATTTTCATATGTTGCTTGATAACAGTCAATGCCTTTTTTAGGGTAACTCAAAGGCAGTTTATGTATTTCTAGCATGCACCCCTAGCTGCCCTCATTTTAAGACAAGGGAAGACCAGGATCTATAGCTTGCAGTTTTCCACCTTCATGCAAACATAAACTTCAGAGACTGTAATTAAGGTCTATATGTGTGCTCCCTGCTTCTCTTGAAGGATACCTTTCCCCCATCATTTGGTATGCCAAGCCTTGTGAGCACACTGGCAGGTCCTCCCGGGCAGGCAGAAGGTCACCCCACATGCCAGGGTGTTGGGGCCCTTGCGGTGCTTCAGAACAATAATCTATATGAGATATAGAGCATGGAACTAACACTGTTTAGGATTAATCGCTTAGCACAACTTGCTTAGCATTAGTAGCTAAATTTGCTGAAGCCTTAGGCCTCAGGCTATAGCCACTGCTACGTGCTTTGAAGTAGTCCACCAAGGACACTGGTGCAGCTGGAAATGATACATCCTGAGAAAGTACAGATAAACTAGCAGAAGCCAGTGGGAACCAAGGTTAAGGGTAAGATAGCTTTGCTAAATAAGTAGCAAGGTACAAGGCATGATCGCTGCGTGCGTGATCGGTGCCATGATTGGCTACCTGTGACATAATCTGCATGGTGATTGGCCTAGCAAAGTGTACGACTGCACAAACATATATAAGATGGGCAAATTGCCGAATAAAGTTGGAATTGAACCTGCATTCTGTGAATGCGTATGATTCTTTCCCGTCACTCCCGCGGACCGCGACACCAGGGGAATATCTGAACATTTTGTCAGTTACATACACCTAGCTGGCCTGCACACCTGCCTTCTGCAGTGGCGTACCTTGGGAAGGACAGCGTTCCAGCAGCCATCACCTCTGCAGGTCAAACCTCTCCCTGTGAGTGCAACCTGCCGCATGATCATCACTGCAGCTATCACAGCTTCCCCCTCGCCCAACCACTCCACCGAGTGCACTGGGGCTCAGGGGGCTGGTCTTGCAGCTCTCCTCCTTTGCCTCGCCAGCATGCACCGACACTGGGGGTCAAGAGCCACTTCCCAGCACAGCTCCTGGCGTGCAGCAGTGGGCCCCTCAACCAGGTTGACTAGGGCAGGCCTTTGCAGGGCTGTAAGATCTAATGCTGTGGGGTTTGCAGGAGGTCTGCTAGTATTGCTCAAAGGGCTGCTGGGAGGAGAAAGGCCAGGAGTTCCCACACTGTGTTTTAAAGGGCTTCTCTTGATTAAAAAGAAACACATGCATATAAATATAAGGATACATGTATGTATGTTTAGAGTAATACAGGTTAGAGACACATTTCAAGCAACTGTTAGTTGTACTTGCACAGTCCATGTAAGAAGCTTGGACCAGAGAAAGGTACCATTTCAAAATAACTTAGTTATTTTCTCTAGTGATTGTCTCGCCTTTTGAAAACATATATGTACTCAGTTACTAATTCTGCTTCTCCTGACGGTGTGACTATGCAGAATAGCAAGGTATAAATGCGGAAACTTTTGCAGGAAAGGAATTTTGACTTTCAATTAATCATGTGCCCTTAAGCAGTCCTCGTGACTAAATTACCACAGAAGTAGCAAATACTGAAATGGGACAAAATAAACCTCCCACTTCTGGGAGAATGAATACTAGAGTACAAACAATGATGTGGTATGTGTCTTCAACATAAATTTATTTTGGTTCCTTTTTAAACATAAAATATGAATATACTATATCCCTCATTCCAAGGTTAAGAGTGAAATGTATGCACTGTGTGTGTAAGAAATGTTACAGATCCCATTCTGCAACTGGATGTCCAATCATAATAATTTTATCCGTAAAAATATTTGAAAAGTGGAAGAAAGCAAGCAAGAAGCTAGAATCTCACTGACATTAAAAGTGGAAAACAATAAATATGCATTCAATAAAACATGATTTTAGTTAAGACTATATTTTCCCAAATTGGTTTCAAGCCAGTAATACTCACAAAGCATATTTACAGAAGTATGAGTATACTGTTTCTTTGCTGTGTTTTCTTGTCACTGAAGTGCTGTATAAGAGAAATGGCACCAYTGGTTATTAACACTGACAAGACTCTCTATTTTTGGTCAAATATAACTGTATTCCCTGCTTTGTATTTCATTGTACAATTTATTATTTTTCATTTATCAAAACAAATAATCCTGAAGACCTTCTCCTGATAAAATATAGTGACTTTGAGAAATACTATGTATAGCAAGTTAAAGAACACAATGTGAAAATGTCTGTTATTGTTCTTCTAAGACTTAAAAAGCAATGTATAGAGAATACAAACAAAGAAAGCAGGTGGAAGAGAACAAAACCAAACAATCTTTATGTGAGAGAGCAGCTGGAATACATGGAGCTCYGCCTTGAGATGGACAATGAGCCAGCTGTGAGTTTATGGGTTAGGATTAGCGGGCAGACAAACATGGGTGATGCAGTGGTGGATGTCTGGTACAGACCCCCTGATCAGGAAGAAGAAGTAGATGAGGCCTTCTTCAGACAACCTGAAGAAGCCTCACAGTCACAAGCCCGAGTCCTCATGGGGGCTTCAGCCACCCTGGTATCTGCTGGAGGAACAACACAGCAGGGCACAGACAATCCAGGAGGTTCCTGGAGTGCACTGATGACAACTTCCTAACACAGGTTATTGAGGAGTGGATGAAGGCAGATGCTCTGTTGGACCTCACACTTTCCAACAAGGAAGAACTGGTCAGAGATGGCTAGGTTTGGGACAGCCTTGGCTGCAGTGACCATGAAATGGAGGAGTTCTGGATCCTGACAGAAGGGAACAACGAAAAAAAAATGATCACAACTCCAGACATTAGGAGACTTGGGCCAGTCAGGGACCTACTTGGAAGAATCCTATGGGATACAGCCCTGGAGAGGAGTCCAGGAGAGCTGGTCTATTTTCAAGGATGATCTCCTTCAAGCTCAAGAATGGTCCATCCCATCAAGCAGGAAAACAAGCACAAGCAGCAGGAGGCCTGCATGGATGAACAAGGAGCTCCTGACTAAACTCAACATAAAAAGGAAGCATATAAGAGGTGAAAGCAGGGACAGGTGACCTGGGAGGAAGATAGAGATACTATCCAAGCACATAGGGATGAGGTTAGGAAAGCCAAAGCCCACATGGAGCTGAATCTGGCAAGGGACATGAAGGGCAACAAGAAGGCTATTTACAGATATATCATCAGCAAAAGGAAGACTAGGGAAAATGTGGGCTTGCTGCTGAATGGGCAGGGGACCTGGTGACAAAGGATACAGAAAAGGCCGAGGTACTCAATGCTTTCTTTGCCTTGGTCTTTACAGGTAAGATCTGCCTTCAGCAGTCCCAGGTCCCTGAGACGTGTGGGAAAGTCTGGCACAAGGAAGCACTGACCCTCAGTGAAGGAGGATCAAGTTTGGTAACATTTAAACAAACTGGACATATAAGAGTCCATGAGACCTGATGGGATACACCCATGAGTGCTGAGGGAGCTGGTCGATACCATTGCAAAGCCCCTCTCAATTATATTTGAAAGACTGTGACAATCAGGGGAGGTTCCTGAGGATTGGAAGAAAGCAGATGTCACGCTTGCTTCAAGACAGGCAAGAAGGAGGGTCCACGGAACTACAGGCTGGTCAAACTCACCTCTATCCCTGGGAAGGTGATGGAGCAAGTCATGCTGGAAACCATTTCCAAACACATGAAGGACAAGAAGGTTGTGCTTAACCAACCTGATATCCTTCTATGATGAGATGACCAGTCTGGTGGATGAGGGGAGAGCAGCGGATGTTGTTTATTTCAACTTTACTGTGGCTTACAACACTGCTTCCCATGATATCTTTATAGAAAAACTGATGAAGTATGGACCAGATATGTGGGGAGTGAAGAGGATGAAAACTGGCTGATATGCTAGGTTCAGAGGGGTGTGATCAGCATGGAGTCCCACTGGAGACCAGTGACTAGTGGAGTATCCCAGGGGGCTGATATTGGGGCCAACAGTGTTTAACATCTTCATCAGTGACCTAGATGATTGGACAGATTACACCCTCACAAACTGAAGATGTTACAAAACTGGGAGGAGTGGCTGATACACCAGAGGGCTGTCCTGCCATTCAGAAGGACCTTGACTGGCTGGAGAAATGGGCAGAGAGAAACCTCATGAAGTTCAACACTGGGAAGTGCAAAGTCCTGCACCTGAGGAAGAATAACACCATGCTGGAGGCTGACTGGCTGGAAAGCATCTTTGCAGAAAAGGGTATGGTGATCCTGGTGGACAAGATGAACATGATCCAGCAATGTGCCCTTCCAGCAAAGAAGGCCAACAACATCCTGGGCTGCATCAGGAAGAATGTTGCCAGCAGATCAAGGGAGGTGATCCCTCTCCTCTGCTCAGCATTGGTGAGGCCACATCTGGAGTGCTGTGTCCAGCTCTGGACTCCCTAGTACAAGAAGGACATGAACATACAGGCCACTAAGATGACTAAGGGCTTGGAACATCTATCGTATGAGGAGAGGCTGAAAGAGCTGAGGTTATTTAGCTTTAGGAAGAGATGGCTCAGGGTATCTATTAGTGTGTATAAATACCTGATGGGATGGTATAGAGAAGACAGAGTCAGACTCTTCTCGGTGGTGCTCAGTGACAGGACAAGAGGAAGTGGTCAAAAATTGAAATATAAGAAATTCCATTTAAACTTTTTTTTTTTTTTTAAACTGTGAGGGTGGTCAAACACTGGAACAGGTTGATCAGAGAAGTTGTGGGGTTTCTATCCTTAGAGATATCCAAAACTCAGCTAGACACAGTCCTGGGCAACCTGCTTGAGTTGACTCTGCTTTGAGTAGAGAGGTTGGAGCAGATGACTTGCAGAGGTGCCTTCCAGCCTTAAGCACCCTATGATTCTAAGAGTCTATGATCACATATATAGGACAGCACAGAGACATGCAAGCAGTACCAGATTGAGAAGCAAGAGCCAGCAGAAGGAACTGCAACGCTGTAAGTTTGTGACCAGTACTACCATATAGAAACTCATCAGTAAGGAGAAAGAGGGACTGGAAATATCACCCGATGTGCTTTGGGGCAGGGAAGAGTGCAGCTTGCTGCTGTATGCAGTATCCTCATGTCTCTTGCCAAATCCTGGATTAGAATTTAGTGTACTATGGCATTGTACATTGTAAAACACCTGAAAGGCACACTGTATTCAATAGCAAAAAATGGCAGGAGGATAGCATTGGCAACAAAGGAATGGACAAAACTGCTCTGCCCCTTTTTCATACTTCTCCACTGGTTGTCTTCCTCTTCAAATGCTACTACAGATCCAAGTTTTTTGGTCCCTGTATCTTCTGCTGTTCAGAATTTAGGCCACCAAATCACTGGCATCTGGTTTTGATCTCTCAATTCCTAGATGGGTTTGAAGACCTTCAAGTTGCTAGGTCTTCTTAAAGATATGCTTCAAATTATCCAAGCAAACTGAATTCCTCATAAAAGCCTTGTAAGTACCCATTTTTGACTAATCTTCAGAATATTTTAAGGAATGGAGTGCATTTTTTTTTCTGAATTATAAAGTGATCATTCACTGATGATGTCCATGCTGATTTATTTCTGCAGGAGTTCCAGATCTTCTTTAGGTCATGGGATCCTGCCCTCTGCAAGAAAATTGCATTTCATATAATACTCTTTCTGTATTTCCTCAACAAGTTGTTTAGAATTACGATGACAAGGTAGAAGTAGTGTCCTGTAGCTGCTCAGTTCATGACATAGAAGTGAATCCTGAGAAACATCTCCAGTAGAACAGTACACCTCTCCGTTGCAAATTTGTTGCCTTTATACAGATATGAGTACTCAGTTATCATCAAGACCATTGCTACCTTTTCCTCAGTGCTTGGCAGTACTCTCTCATGTTTATCTTTTCTGCTTTGCTTTTGACATTAAAAAAAAATGAAGTCAGTGAACTATAGTACTTTGCTTCTGTGTCCTAAAATAAAATAATAAGCTCTAGGAATTCTTAAAAATTTTTCAGCTCTAAGGAGGTTTAGACTAGATGTTCTGCTATTCTTTATTTATAGCATACATTCCTACGAGCTGGAGATTCCCTTTTGAAGAATAAAATCAGGATACTAAAAGATTTTCTCACTGCAGCCGTTGCACTTACTCCCATTATGCAGACTGCTGAACATGGCGTGAGTTTCTTTATTCTCAATATTTATATTTGTAAACTAACATGGCAGATTCTAGAATAAAAATTTAGCTTCACAATGATTTTTCCTGTTTTTGCTACTGCCCATCTGGAACAGAGTAGAGCCACTAATATCTTTGTAGTTTTCATGCTGTTTGGGTAGTTCATTTTATAACAGAACATATAAGGTTGTATTTCAGGTTCTATACAATATTAATATTCTGGTTAATATTCTATACAAAGGCCAATGCAAAATATAAATGGCAAAATTCAAAGAACCAGACAAGAAGCTGACAGAATAAATTCAAGACAAATTTACCCTATTAGTGTGATCCCTTTTAGGAAGCAAAAACACCATGAGAGACCATTTACTCTAACAGCCTGATATTGTTGTATATTTTGATAACAACTCACTGATTAATTAAAGGAACTGAATCTGAACCATCTTCTATGTGCAACCATTGAAATTGGAAGACCTTCAGATGCTAGCTCCATTTTGCCTCAAGAAGAATTAACATGGCTTCTGGGCATACAGGAAATCCCACCAAAGTCACAAGATCACACCAAGTCCAGTTGGTGAAGCCCATAGAAACACTAAACCAAAAACAGTATTTTTTCCTTTTGTTACCTTTCCTTTTCATCTACCAAAGGAAGTTACTCTCTTGAGATTTGCTGTAACTATTCCTTGATTGACTGCTGATCTAAAAATGTTACAAAACACAGGCATAAACCCAAAACTCCTTTTTCTTTTTTTCAATCGCAAGATAAAAAAATAGTCAACCCTGAAAAGAGGCTCAAATTAACCCTGCCATCCTACCAGCACTAGATTCTGAGCTATGATACTTATTTTTAATAAAGTGATTCTTTCTTGTCAGTTTGAGGTGAATGCACAAAATGAGGTGCTGTCACCAACAAATTAGTCTCTGTCTGAGAAACTTCTAACTCTCAGGAATCATTCTCAGCTTGATACTGCAATCTTTAGTCAGCAGGTGTAAGCAGTGTTACCATAAACTTCTTTGCTTTCCTCTGTCTTGTATTGTCAACTTGTTAAATACCAACTTTAAAATTTGAATTTAAGTTTTGAATTTAAATTTGAAAATGATGACAAATTAGCATTCTGTATTTTCCTGCTTGTGAAAGGGAATGTTGCCTGATCCCTTCTTTTATTTGTCTCTTCTATTCCAGGGAATTTATGGAAACTCAGATAATAAAAATGGCAGAAAATATAGGCAGAAACTGAAGCTAGCTTAATTTTTTTTCTCAGAACTGTTGGAAGACTGGATCATTGCAAATCTCACAGCTTTCCCCAAAACTAAATCAAATGAAGCCCAGTGCAATCAGGAATTTTGACACACTCCTGAGGAGGCTAAAATYGCTCAACTGTTATGCACTTCATTTCAAATAAATAGCTTTCTCTAGGAACCATATGTTAATGCTTTCTGGACGCTAGTCTCAGAGCCTATATTGTTACCCAGTACTTGTGTTTAAGAAAGATGAGTTAGAAACATGGGGAAAAATGTTTCAGAAAAGGGCCCATCCTTCTCTGTCTGCATTCTTCTCTTTCCAAAAAGTATGAAATACTGAAATACACATTAAAAAAGGGGGCACTACACTCTTGTAAAAATTGGAACAGAGATGGAAGAGCTGGATGAAACATATTTGTATTTGAAACTCTTGGTGATGATCTAGATTTATGCATCAAAATTACAATTAAATAAAGTTAAGGTTGCGAGTAACTCACAAGAGCAAAGAAATGTGCAATTAAAAAGAAAATATACCATATGTCCTTCGATATCTAGGCATATTGCAGTGCATTAAGAAAGCCATAAAAGAGACACCCTGTTGTGGTTATGTGTTCTGAGACATGTGGCACATTTCCATTGTAGCTATCTATTTCCCTGCATGTATGCATCTGTGCCATTATTTAAATGTTGATTTTCAACAGGAATTTCTCTTTCCACGTTAAAAAATGGAGCTGCAATCTCTTTTTTGAACTGTTCTTTAGATCTGTTGCTATTTATGAACAGGGAAACCCAACATTTTAAACATATGAATGTAAAATCATCACAAAGAAAGGGGAATAACTGGATTTAATTTACAACTGTCTGATAAAAGCAGGCAAAAGAGAGAGTTTTAATTATTATAAACGAATGATCTTTTCTTATATCTTCCTCTGATAACAGCTGAATTCCAAACACCATTCTTCTGCATTTGGGATGGAAAACAGAAATGCACTTAAAAGTATCTGGTATGTAATTTGGACCATCTCTGGGAATTAGGATGGGCAATTACTTCTTTCATTTTAAGGTTCCTCACCTGTGGATTCTCACAAGCCTATTTTTTTTCTTCCACTGATCATCAGCCTGAAAGTGTGGGAACAGCATGATGCACCATTCAGAGCTTAAAAGCAACTGCTATATGGCTGACACCTAACTCACATTGTGCCAAATATTGTAATCACCAAGATACCCCAATGCAAAACATTTCAGAAACAGTGACTGTCTAACTAAAGGATGACAGCAAGATAAGTTATACTTGTGGGAAGAGAAAAGCATTTTGAAGAATTTTTAGTGTTCAGAATACTTTATGAGAATGTATTTGTCCTCTGTTGAAGGTGCCTGCAGCCTGGGAATGCTTTCAGACACCTCACTAATTCCCGAAAGCCAAGTATCTACTTGCTAAAGAAATAAGTCTTATTTTTTCTGTTTGCAACTGGCTAGGAGATAGTACCTTCTGATTATGTTCTGGCCACAGTGATCTTCATTCCTAGGATTGTCATTTGCAGTATCTAGAAATAATATTGATTTGAGCAAGAGCACAGAGCACCATCTCTGTGGTATGAGTTCGCTCCAAGAATATTCAACAATAACCATGAATAAGCATGAAGCCCATCAACTTCAGAAAAAAGGATTTCTTCAACCCTTTCTTTTTGCCTTTGCTTTCCTACAACTATGATAATGCTGCTGCTGCAGATAATAAAATGTGTGGGAGAGAGAGAAAAAAACTACTTGTACAAATAAAGTAAAATGGACTCAGATACCATGGTGATGACTGAAATACTTAGAAACACAAACAATCTAATGGATATGCTGGCACCACTCCTCCTTAGAATGACCTGCAGTGAAATGACTGGGCCAGAGTCATTTGCTGGAGAGGACAGCAAGCCAGATTAGCATAGCATCAACTCAGGGCCCTATATAATCTGAAGAGACAGAGCAGAAGAACCACCATTCTGGGAACAGAGAGAATTGGGCCCAGGTGACAGGCCCTTGGAGAGGGGGATGCTGTGGGAATGCAAGAACAGCTTGGAGACAGAAGCCTGGGAACTGGTTGTCAAGGGGAAAAAAAGGGGGTGATGGGCAGTCACAGTCAATCCTAGGACAGCAGAGCCAGGAAGAGCAATCTCCACGGGGCTGGGGAAACAAGCCAGCCTAGAAACAGTCTGAGGAGAAAGCATGCCAGTTGGGAAGCAGCTGCACAGCCACGGGGTGGCCAAGGATGCCACTGACAAATGTGTGTTGTAACCAAAAAGGCTAAGGCTGGACGGAAGAGTCAGGGACTTGAGCCAGCAACAGCTGAGAGAGGGAAAGAGAGAAATGCACGTAATAAGGGAGGATAGTCACATTTTGTCATGTGGTGTCATGCAACAGAGCAGTGTCCCGTCAGCCACAGGAGCAGGCATATCTGTCAACCACAAGAGCAGAAATCAGCTACTGAAGGTCACTGCCCAATGCGTCAGGAAGGAGACAGAGTATTCACGACCTACAGCGCGGCACTGAAAAGCATACAGGCAGCGCAGAGAGGTGCCTGGGAAAAAGCAGATTTAGAGGGTCTTAGTTTGGGATTTTCTACTTTCCTCTGACATTACCTTTGAAACTCTTACTATTGAAAAGAACAGCCTCAGACTTTGCAAACTTATATATGAGGATCTGTGGTGAACCCCCTGAAATCCCTCCAAAGGCAGCACTGAAAAAAATCAAGGCTGATTTTAGCAATTTTAGCGTCTATAATTTATTGAAAGTCATAGCAACAATTGCTTCAGTTGTTTCTCCGTGTTCGGTTTCGTTTTCATGACAGGCAAGCTGCGGCTGGGGAGGCCGGTATGGAAGCAAACCCCACACAAGCCAGCTGGGGGGAAAAAACAGCCCCAGGTCCTGCTCCCCTGCAACTTTTTTTTTTCTTTTTTTTAACCTGCTAGTTCTGGCAATGACTTGACAGCAAAAAATAAAACCAGAAGCCTGGAAACGACAGCACAAACACTACGCTCAAACGGCACGCGCCACCGCCAACGGACAAAACGCCCCAGCGGCAGCGGCACCCCCCTGCCTCGTAGCCCCGGGCCTGCGTGCGTGGCTCCCCGCACAAGCGGGTCTGACGGTGCTACGCCGAGGTCGGCGCGACCTCACCCGGGACTTGAACGAGCGCAACACCCGCCGCCGCCTCACGGCGCTTCCCCGCGGCGCCTTCCCCCGCCGCCCCGCACGGCCGCCAGAGCGGGCCGCCCGGGTGCAACCAACTGCGGTCGCGGGTGGAGGGGGAAGGGGGGAGGAGAGCGCGTTCCTCGGCACAGCCGGCGTGCGTCCTGTGTAACGTGAGCGCCACARCGCTCCCCCCTCCCCCGCCGGCCTTACCACTTCGCTGCCTGTCCGGCGCGGAGCAGCGTTGAGCAGGAACGTACCAACGCCACGAAGGGAAAGGGGTAGCCAACAGGGCCGCGTGACTGAGAGAGGCCACGTTTAAAGGAAGCCGCGCCGATTCTTGCTCATTTTGCTTTTCTGAAGCGCAGCGAGGCGGCCACTGCCTTATCGGGGCTCTCTCTCCGTGCTGGGGAGGGGGAGGAATACCCTTTCGCCTCCCGGCTTCCCCGGCGGGATAGAGATGGGCTGGCCCGATGGGCAGCCGTCCCCCCCCGCGTCGCGCCGCGCGGTCTTCCCGGATCGCTGCCGCCTCCCGCTGCTGTTGGTTCCGCGGGGCGCGTGAGCGGGCGGGGGCAGTCGCGGGCGGGCGAGCGGATCCTCCTTGCAGCGGCCCGACATGTCGGTCGCGTTCGCGGCCCCGAGGCAGCGGGGGAAGGGCGAGATCACGCCGGCCGCCATCCAGAAGGTGAGGGCGCGAGGGAGGAGGGGCTTGGCCCGGCCCCGGGGGCTCCAGCTGCTTCCTGGCGCCGGG
>NW_020447786.1:1123040-1369259 GCF_003343035.1 Apteryx rowi
GTGGGGTGGGCGCGGGGCTGCCCCGCTGCGCTCTGGCACTTGTTCCGGGGCCGCGGCCGCGGGGCGGTGCCGCCCACGGGGGTTCGCGGCGCGGGGGCGTCCGCGAGGGGTGGGGCTCGTGGAAGGCCGCGCGCGGGGAGCGCGAGGAACGACCGTTGCCCCGGCCACCCCCCAGGGGGACACGGCCCCGCGCCGGCTGCGAGCTCGCCCGTGACGCCTTCGTCCGGCGCCCTGGGGAAATGGAGAAGTCGGCCAGGTCCTTCCTGTGAGTGGCGCTTACCAGTCACTCTTCAGTTCTGCTGTTGCTAAAGTCCTTCGTGAACTTGATCTCTTCCTCCGTGGGGTGAGCGGGGGCTACCATATTTGGCCTGCCTGATAGGACCCCCCCCCCAAAAAAAAAAAAACCCAAACAACCCAACCAAACGAACTCTAAAGTGTTATTATGGGGGAAGGCTATGATTAGAGCTGATGACAGGGACTCGGGATGTGTCCGTTTAGGTCCCTGTGGGAGGAAGCAAGCTAACTCTCCAAAACAAGGAGAGAAAGTGTATTTAGGACTTGTAATAATTAACACTGTGTCGTATTGGGGGACGCAGAAGAGCACATTCAAGTTTGGTGGTAACTTTGTAGCCTTTAGAAAATTAACTTTAGACTCTCACTGTCCTCAGTTTAAATTGTGATGTGAAATCTGTTCTGTTTATGGCTATCAGCTCCTTCTGTAGCAGGAGGTGCCTTTCAGGTAGATATAGCCAGCAGCTAATTTATTAGAGGATAAGGGTGTCAGCAAGGTGTCTAAGTTTTAGGGATCAGGATCTCAAAGAAGACCTCAGAGTTAGGATGCAGACCTGTGTAGCAGAAGTCGTCGATGCTTGAGAAGCGTAGCCCAAAAATACATGCCCACTGGGTGGAGAGCTGCCTACAGGTAGTTAGTAGAGACTTCAGCTCACTGGGATGCATTTAAAGAATGTAGACACTTCAGGATTTTTCTTTTGCTGTAGGCTTACCATTAATTTGATGCAGCCATGCTTGCAAAATCCTAGTATAGTTATAGCTGACAAGTTTTTGTAGTGTTCCTAAGCTGTTGGAAGCCTTGGAGGTGTCTTCATCTGGCTGGAAACCTAGATTCTTTCTTGGTGGTAGGTGTTTACAGTTCTTTCAGAGAACTGTTTCAATTCTTTATCAGCAACTGCCTGATGAAAATTATATAAAACAGTGCCTGCAGCCTAGTCTAGGCTACAGTTGTATTCCATCTTACTTGCTTTATTCCTGACCCTAGAATTCTTTTTTTTCTTTTTTTTCTTTCTTTTTCTCTCCAAAGAGGTCTGGCTTATCTGGTGGGCGGAGGGGGAAAGAAAATGGTATCATCTAACTGGCAGTCTGATGATCTGCCTATCCTTAAGTATGTGCTGTCTTCTGCTAGAAGATGGGAAGCATTCTGATGAGAGTCTTGATCCAAGGCTTCCTTTGCAAGTGTGCTGTTAGACTTATATTTGTCTATGTATATACTTGCTCCTTTTTACTTCATTTTTCTGGTGAAAATAGCCACTGTATTTCTTACAAAACTGGGTGTTAGTACATGTGAAGTGTCTGTGTATGAATGTGTCTGCAAGCCCCTTTAGAACATGGAAGTACAACTTTGCCTAGTTTCTGGAGCTCAGAGTGTTGTTAAAAGCATTGTGGTGCTGTGTCCATAGCTTATGGACGCTTTTTCCAGGTCTAGCAATTTTAGGCAAGGATAATTGCTCACTGACCATTTTGGTGAATTACTGGTTTGAATTTAGAAAGACTTGTTTGGTTTGTTGGCTTGTTTGTTCTTACGTGAATGTAACTCCTGAGTGGACTGTGTGAGGTTTCGGACTCTGTACCTTTTTCATAGTAAAGATAGGTTATTTGGGAGAAAAAAGAAATATCTTTCTCTTATAGTTTTTTTTATTATTATTATTATTTTACATTAGATTCCTACAGAGTTGGGGATGATGTAATTATGGTGTCTGTGCTTCCCTTTCAGAATCATGAGCCTGCTGGTTAATTTTGGCCATGTTTGGAAGAAGGAAGATAATTAAGATTCTACCAGTTTTTTGAAATTCAGCAGCTGGGAAAGAAATCTAAACTAGCCCTCCACTGAGGGCAAAACGCAGGGAAAAGTTGATGTAAAATTTTCCTTTTGGTAGTAAATTTTTTGTTTAGTTCAGTTAACTTGGATAATTTAGCAGGTAGCTCAGATTAGCCGTAGTTCTGCTGTCTCTTGTCTGACCAGAGTGCAGGAGAGTGATTAGAAGACGTATGGGGGAGGGGGAATGTGCAACTCTAAGAGACCAGAGTATATTATTTTTCCTGTTTGTGGAACTTGGCAATATCTTGAATCTTTTTGTAGAAAGCAATGAGATCTACAACTTCTCATGGTTAAGATTTTTTTTTTTCCCCCCAGAATGGTAATTCACAGGTTTTCATATTTCTGAACAGTTCTGAAGTATAATACAACTATTGCGCCAGTTATAGACTATTTATAAAGTGCAGTTGGGCTAGAGACTCTTAGTATAAATACAGCCTTTCCCATGCATTTCCTTGAAACAAGGGCTATCTAGTAAGCTCAGCTGCTATCTATAGCCTTTCAGTACCTATTAGTAAATTTTTGAACAGCTACAGGCTTTAATAGGAGACAGGAAATTCAGGACATAAATTTTTAAACAAGTTTCTGGGTAGAGATCAAACAAACTGAAGATTTTGAAAACTTCATAAGAACATGGTGTAGAACAAGTGTAGATATTTGAATGGAAAATCTTCAGATACGTAGCTATAGCAGTGACTTGAAACCCTTCAACTGAAAACTGAGGGGGAAGATGGTAGCAAAAGAGGTTCTTAAATAGAGCTTTTTAGAACACTTGCTTTAAAAAAAAAATCTCTGACAAGAGGAGCAAGACTCAAACTCATCTTCAGTTTCTTTCCATAAAGAACGTGAAACTTATTCTAAACTTCTTCTTTGTCATTTCAGATGTTGGATGAAAATAACCATCTTATTCAGTGTATAATGGACTATCAGAACAAAGGAAAGACATCTGAATGCTCTCAGTAAGACATTAATCCAAATCTACTGTGAACTGGGTGAATTTCCATCTAGACTGCAATTCTTGATTTGTTTTGTCCATAGGAGAACTATGCTAGTATGAATATGAAAATATTGCTGCAGATATTATATTTATGATTTATTTTGTTTGCAATATGACTATCACTTCAGTCACTGAAAAGTTGTAACTTGACTACTGCAAGTTGATAGTGTAATGACTCTTATGGGGACTGCATAACCAAAATGTAGAGACTTTTTTCACCTGTATCGTAACTACAGTTTGGGAAGGAAGTAATTTATTTCTCAAACCTTCGAAGATAACATAGTGTAAGATACTATAACATAATATTTGGACAAATATTCCATCATGTGCTAGATGAGACATCACATTAGGGCTCTTGAGTCCCTTCTTAAGATGACTGGTGGTCTGTGGGGGGCAAAAGGTAAGTATTTTTGTTTTAAATGAATGTTTTTGTTGATAGGAGTAGGGTGTGGAACAGGTTTGCATATAACTTGATACAGTAGCTACATGTCCATAATCTGCTCCTGCTTTGAAGGTTATTCTTGCAAATGTGAGCTAGATGTCCTGGGATGTAGTTCTGTAGCAGAAAAAAGGATTCCATAGCAAATCTTCAAAGCTCAGGGTTCTGTTAAAATGTTTGTGCTGTTCTTGGTCATGATTTACATAAGTGTATGATATCTTGCATCTGGGGACATAATAAAAGGAGCTGTCTTGTAGTGCTTGTGATACAAACTGTACCAAACAGCCACACACACTCGTACAATCTATATATCTCCTGGTGATTTAGGTTGGGGCAGGAAGTGAAATAGGTGAGAACACTGCATTAGATTTTCATAGAAAGATATAGCCACAGTTTTGACAACTCTTTTCTACAGAGAAATTGTCAAAAGCTGGGCAATAGGGAAGTGTTACTAAAGACAAAGGATTCCTAAATGTTCTCGTGTGTCTCTTGAACCATGTTTCACATAGGTAACTTTATTTACATGCGTAGAGTTGAGTACATTCTAATATTACTGTATTCTTGACTTCTTAAGATCTGTCTTGCTTTGTTTATTTTGATAGATACCAGCAGATGCTGCATACGAACTTGGTTTACCTAGCCACTATAGCTGACTCCAACCAGAACATGCAGTCTTTACTACCAGCAGTAAGTACAAAATACTATAAAGCAGTCTTTACTACCAGCAGCAAGTACAAAATACTATAAAACTAGGGGAGTGGATTTCATTTGGGTTCCTGACAAAAAAGGTGCTTGAGGTACTGACTAAACATTTAGCCTAAGATTTACTGTACACTGAGTACAAGGTGGAGTCTTTTTTCATCCAGTGTTTGGAGTCTAGTAATCTCACTGCTTGTGTCCTTCTTGCTCACAATCTGATCTGCTTAACTGAAAACTGATATTTTAGATTAAACACACAGTGCACAGGTTATCTAGCCTGCCTCATAGATAGTCTCCATCATTTTTTTTCTCTACTAAGAACTCTCCTGGTGTGACTCTTCTCAGTCAGCCCCTACAAAAGTATTCTGGTTTATCTATTATGCTGTGGAGCTTAGGAAAAAGGTTTTTTTGGCTGGAGTATTATCCATTTTTTAGCCTCAGTGGAATGAGGTAGGTAAATCTCTATCAACTTTGTTTTAGTCTCTAAGTGAGCCTCTTCAAAATCCTTTGCCTTTCTGTAGTATCAGAAAGCAACCTTTTTAAGGAGGATAGTGATAATACGCAAAAAGTAAGGTTATGCAGGCTCATCTTGAAGCGCTGCATAGCTTTACAAGTTAAGCATTTTTTTGGATAATACTTGCTGGTTTTCTTTAATTTGCAATTTCTCTGGATTTCTGAAGCCCTTATTTTATAAAATACCAACCATTAATTTTTCCCTTTCCCTTGCTCATCTTATAGAGCAGTAAGGAAAGAGACAACAAATGTTAAAATAGCCTGTTATCTGTTTGTCTTGTGTGTTAATCAGAAAGATTGGGGGATTTATGAGTAACACTAGGAAGTTCTTTGTTTTTGGTAATAAGACTTTTCTTGAATTAATGTAGTCTTAATTCATTTCTGTAATATGAAACTAAAAAGAGTCTTTAAAACAACCATTTCTGTATACTAGTTTTCACCAACTGAAATTGAATTACTTTTTCTTTGGTCTCTGGAGAAGTGTTCTCCAATCATTGCTACTAGTGAAGCATCCTTTCAAGTTGGTACCTCGAGGACTATAGAAACAGTGCTTCATTATGTCCAACCTATGTTCCTGTAGAGGCTTCTCTTATAAATCTATCCTTGTAGCTTGATTGGGGTTGATGGTGGGGAACCTTTAAGAGGGTTATGTGTATTATTCAACTAATATGTTTTTGGAGGTTTAATTCATATCCTGGTTCTGATGACAACTGGAAATGAATTTGACCTTATCCTAGTCCCTGGTGGACAGCTCTGTTTACACAGTTGAGTGTGGTGGCACTCTCTCCTTAAGAGAAAACACAGATGGGGCCAAGAAGGACTTTTGCAGATCAGGACTGAAGTGTATTTCTGATCTTGTATGTAAGGAAGATTTCACAGTAGTGGGAAAATGGCACATTATTTCTTCTTTTTTTGATAACTGTTTCCCCCAATGGATTAGGGGAGGCAGAAAGGAAAAGGTAATTTCTTCGTTACTTTCTTCTAAAATAAAATACAAGACCAAATTTGGATGTTCAGTTGTATCTAAGCATAAACACTCTGATCTACCAAGTCAAATCTTTGAAGATTTGCCTGAAATGTGATAACTTAATCAGATAATCAAAACTATTTTGTTGGTTTTCAAGAAAATTACTCTTTAAAGTTGCTATCTTATTTAACTGTAGCCAGAAGAACTTTGGAATGTGTGAGCTATTGCCTTTTCAGTGTAAGATGCAATTGCTTCAAACTCTTTCCCTTCTTTGGTTTTCTGTTTGAGAACTGATGAGGTCAAAGCTGACTTTGAGGTATTAGGTTACAGTTCACCACTCTTCTGTGGCAGCTGTTGTACAGTCTTACTAAACTCAAGGCAACAGTTAAATATGGAGCAAGATACTGTGTGTGTAAACATTTACTATTTTTAATAGTAAAATATAGTACACCAAGCTTGTGGTATTACCACTGCAGTAGCTTCTCATATAAATTAAGAGGGCTTTATTCTGGTTAGCTTCTCTAACATTAGAGTATGTCTGATCTATTCATATCTGGAAGGTTGTTCTCCTAGTAAACTATACTTCTTAAATTCTAAAGTTCCCTGAAAGTGTATTTATCTGATTAAAACCAGGACAAGATAGAACTTAACTATTACTTTTTATAGAATGTTTTATGGATGACAAACTGAAGTTAAAATGAGAATTCTATTGTTAAGGTAGCATTCATGCTGAACAACAGAGCTAAATGCTCAGGTGAATGAATGTTTTTAATATAACCAAAAATGACTTGGACCTAATGGTACTTTGTTGTGTCCTTTCACAATAGYCCTTAGGCTTAACACTTCATATTGTTGGGAAAAATGCTTGTAGTATGCTCTCCCCCACATTTTCTTTCTATCTTATACCAGCTTGTTACTGCCTCCTTCCTGCCTTTTGTATTGAACATTAATGTGGATGTTGAAATATTCAGCTTCTGTGCCACTGGCCATGTCTCAGAACGGGCTATACTAATAAAATGACTGTGCATCCTTTTTGAAATAAAGTGCAGTGTTGCCTGTAGGGAATAAGATAAATCTTGTGCTAAACAGCAATATAGTGAATGAACTATATTGTGCACAGAAATGCTTCTGAAAGGGGCCTGGAACTGAGGAAAAGGGGAACGGCTAAAGTAAGCATTGCAAACTGTAGGGGAAAAGAACTAGAAAGACCTTGTTGGAGTTTCAGTGTTATAACAAGGCTCATGTTGTCTTTGTATGCATCGTAAATGTTCAATATTAAATTATAACTCCTGTGAGAAGAGGCCTTCCATCACGTCAGAAGACAAAAGAAGTGGGGAGTGAACTCCGTAACTCAACCAGTCTCTTCTCAGCCGTGCTTTTCTCAGCATTGCTAAGGGTGGGCCTG
The DNA here is from genome assembly GCF_003343035.1 of Apteryx rowi. Taxonomy (NCBI): domain Eukaryota; kingdom Metazoa; phylum Chordata; class Aves; order Apterygiformes; family Apterygidae; genus Apteryx; species Apteryx rowi. The sequence continues at coordinate 1,130,171 of NW_020447786.1, forward strand.
TCTTGGAGCATTTTTGGATCTTTACTGGATAAGGGTAGTGGTGTAAGTCAGCATGTAAAATTGATACAACTTTTTGCTGCCTCTTACTGAATTTTGGCAGGTATTCTGTTTCTTGGAAAGCAGAGGAAATAAGAGTCTGTTTACCACAACTGTATGAGATAAGCTGCCCAAAAAGGCCTTACATAGTGAGGAATACAACACTTTAGACTTCCAACTGTGCTGCTTTTGACACTGCAATCTGAGAAGCAATAGCAATATGTTATTCTACTTGAATTGCAGAGAATAAAGATGCAATCGAAGGTGGTTTCAGAGACTTACTAGAGAATCCACAGAATAGCTAGTAAAGTAGTGTGTGTGTGTGTGTGTGTGTGTGTGTGTATTTCCAAATGAAATCTAAAATGGCAAAACAGGCATCTTATCCTCCTCTGACCATTGTTTAGTTTTTATGTTCTCTTAAGAGATAGTGGCATTAGAAAGCCATCTCAAAACTTTGAGTGACAATAGTTTTTTTGTTTTTTTTTTTCTAATCTATTTGTTCTTCCTCTTCCCAATGCTTCTTCATTTTGCCAAATGGCAATGATGGTCCCATGACTATCACTTTATTGGAAAAACTAAAGGGGAGTTTTTGTCCTACACTTGSTTTTCCCCCCCCCCCCTTCATTTTGGCATTGACTTTATAACAGATAAATATGGAGCTGTGCAGAAATTACTTTCTTTGGAACACTTTTTGTAATTAAAAGAAAAGGTGATTCTTTAGAGATTGTCTTTCTCTTACTGATAGAAGTCAGGTTTCATTGTGTCTGTGGAGCACTTGATTTCAGTGTGTATTTCAAGAAGCTAATGAAAATAAATGCATACAGTCATCATTCACTTTTATAATGTGCCAGTTTTCTACTGTTCTGTTAAAACTGCCAGTCTCTTCCAGCAGCAAGGTAAACTATGTATGTGACGTGACTTACAAGAAAACTCATTGTATCTGAGTTGTGGAAAAATGTGCACACCTTATTATACTGTTTTTTCATTTCATAATATTGGAAAGGTTATTAATAAAATACTGAAAAGTGAGTGTTTTTTTGTTTTTGAGAGAGGAGTTTTTTTGTTTTTGAGAGAGGAGTTTATCTCTTGAAACTAATGCTCTTTGCAGGACGTGTGTTGTCCCTTCATGTATATCATTCCCCAAAACTGTCATAAAGACTAGAGCAGAATCCTTGCCATTATATTTACAAAATACTTTTGTAAGCAACACAATATTAAGTACACCGAAAAGCTGGTTGTTTCCAAAGTATCTGCTTCCAGAGGTAAAATCATTAAGCATCATAGCCAGAACTTGACTAATAAAGTTTGCTTCAGGTTCCTCAATGGAAGACGGTTTATTTTAGCTAAATAGCTGTAGAGTTCAGATGGCTAAATGGGTGTCATAAGATTGGTTTTACTTAGTCAAGTCTCATGTGATCTTAGTATTTCAGTGGCATTAAAAAGCCATTGCAAAACTTTAAGTGAAAATAGATTTATCTACTCCATCTGTCTCTTCCCTCCCTGATACTTCTTCATTTTGCCAAATGTCACTTAGTACTTTTGAAAAGGGCAATGTTTAATCTACAGTTTTAATGTAGTTGTGACATGATTTAGAATATGTTAGTTTATAGAAACAGTTCAGAGTCTTAGGAATTGAACAATACAAAGGTTTTTATGTTCAGAATAAGTATATACACACACACACCAATCAAATTATACTGATATAACTTGAAAAAGCAAGATGGCATACAGAAAAGAGATCTCTTGCTATTAAAATTTGAGTTGTATTCTATTTGTAAAATTTCTTTTTAAAGATGGGAATCCTAACTGTAATAAAATTCTTGTCTAGTATGTACCAAGTTACCTGGGAAAGTCTGATCTTTATGATAGTATAGGAGAAAATCTGTTAGTCATATCTGTTTTCCTGCTCGTTGCAGCTGGCATCAGTCTTTAAGTCTCTGGCTTAATTCTGTGTACAGTGAATGGTAGGGTAAACATTGATTAAATTATTTTAAAAACGCAAAGTTGTACCTTATAGTGGATGCTGATGTACACATAGTAGTACATTATACTGGATGCTCAGCATTAGTTTTTCAGAGCACGTCTGCACCAAATTCAGTTCTTCTCAACTGTTTGTAACCTGAATTAATAGAGAACAGGGAGTAAAAGAAACATTGAATGTTACCTGTCAAGAAACAAGTGAGCTATTAGTCAGCTGAGCATGAATTTTGAAGAAAAGCTGCTTTTGTTAAATGTTTGATAAACAGTTTTCAAAAAGCATAATGTCTAAAAGACTCCCCCCCAAGAGAAACATTAAATGGGAGATGATGACAGGAGCACAATGTGAGTTAATATTTTTGAGAAAGGGAGGGAAGGTGTTGAGGTGTACCTGCACAACATGGTGGATATGAATCTGAGGAAGAATTCTAGAACACATCAGCATCAGTGCTTGTCTTCTTTAAAACAAGTAATTTGGCTGCTTCTGTTTGTTGTTGGGTTTCACATTAGAATAGCTTAAAGAAAATAATGATTTTCCTGCTCTTTGAATGAGAGGCAAGTGAAGCAACTCTACTTGATGTGGTTAAAAGAACTTAAGTTTTGTGTTCCTGTATTGTTCTTACAAATTACCTAGCCAGTGCAAATCTATAGCTGATAAAAGCTAACCTTTTTGTGCCTACATTGTTCCCAAAGAACATTGTTTCTTAAATTTTTTCTTTTTCCAACTCTTTTTATACTCTACCTTTCTCATTTGCTATGTTTATTTCATGCTCTGTGAGCAAGAAACACAAGGGGTAAGCCTCCTTGGATAATCTCTCTAGCCCACAGTTTGGCCATCTTTGTTGCTAAAGAATAAGAAATCTGTGGTGTCTAGGTTTGTACTGTAATATCATACTGTAATATCATTCATTATTCTAAAATTCAGCATTATCACTGTGTTGCAACGATCTCAGAGACTAAGCACTTTGAACAAGATGGTAAATAAGATTTTTCCTGAAGTTTTACAGTATTACAGGTCTGTTAGAGATGAGATATAATTCTTTATTGCTGTCAATAGCCTGATTCTTAGGTATGGCGGTAATAACCAGTTGTAAGAGCAATGCACTATGATCTAGCTATATAAGCTCTTACGGAGAGGTCTAGTGTGTCTGTATCAACTAATTGTCTTTGCTCCAAGGCCACAGGTAATCTTCTCTATCCATTTTCTTTGCTTGAGGCTTTGGATGCCATGTGACTTCTGGCCTCTCAGTGAAAACTGTAATTCCCTATGCCTTCATCATAAATAAAAATGTAACTGAAAGAGAATTAGTTTTACAACTAGCTAGTCAGGTTTATTTATTTTATTTTATTAAGCAGAGGATGGAAGAAAATACATTAGTCACAAAACTCAGGAAACTGCAAAATTTCTCATTACAGGAAGGATAGCCTGTAAAGTTGTCAGCAGTGCAGGATTTTTAGAAGATTTGAAGGCATGACAACCAAGTTTCCTATGAATTAAGTTTAGAGGGTTGTTCCTCCCCTAGCCCGTTTGTTGAATCTCCATAGCCACACCAGTCTTTATGTTGATACGCCTCTTTTGGGGCCAGTAGAGTCTTCCTGCTCTAGCAAAAGAGAATTAGGTACACTGCCTTTTTTTTTAAAGAATTTTCAGACTGGACTCTCAATTTACACTTGTGTGCCATGGTCTTACAATAAAAATTGCTTTTCCGAGTTGTTCATTTTGCTCCAGAGAGGCTGAAGTGAAGACTTTTAAATGCTGGGGAGAAGTTTGGCTGTTGTTTGACAAGATTTCTTTCTGTTTCTTTTTTTTCTTTCTTTCTTTTTCTGATAATGGTTATGCTGACATAAGCAGTGCTGTACTCTCATCCGCTGCAATTCTGCTGTGTCATGTTTTAATGTTGCTGTATGATGAACCAGTGCAGGCTAATCGTGTGTGTTGGGGAGGGGATTTTCATTCTAGATTAGTTCTGACTCACTGCAGGGCTATGTAAACAGCTGTGTTGGGACAGCTGAAAGGATGGAACTGGGAAAGGGAGAGTGGCCGGAGAGAGCTTCTTGAATCAGCACTTCCACTGAAAGACATTCTCATCAGAATATGTTATTTTAAGGCATTAGCATGTTAGGGGTGATTTTGCAGACCACCAGTGTACTCCACTTTGAATAAGAGGATCAGTAAGCTATTTTGCATGTAGTGCTAATCTTGTACGTCCACATGGGGAGCTAGTGCACTGTACACAAAAACCCTACTTTTACTGCCCACTGACTTTTGTGGCTATTTTAGTAATTAGTAAAAATAATGGGCAATTTGATTAATTTGATGCTCTAAAATGTAATCCTTTCATACCTGAAGATGTGATTTGACTCTCTGTAGTCAAGTACAGTATCTGTAGAATAAATTTTGTCTTGTTTCTGTTTTGCTCTAGACAGTTTTCTGAGAGAGCAGTACCAGGCAGTCTTGTAGCACAGATGCAGTTTATATGGATGCAAGTCCTTTCGCCTGTACAATTTTGCTCTTCCCCCAATGAAATGCACTGAAGGCATCTTAAAAGCTAAAGCAGGAGATACACGGTTGTGGAACAGAAGGCTCCTCTTTTGATTATCTTGACAAAAATGTCACCAAATTTAGAGATTCTCCAAATTACTTCTCCCAAGAAAATATTCAAGATCATTTTGAAAACAAAATGAACTGCCTTATGGGGCAGTTGCAGAACACCTCTGAATTTGTCTAGTTTCTATAGCTGCGTGTTCCCCAGGTGAATGCCCACAGTTACTTATTCCTTGTCTCTCTCAATAAAATCATCTGAACTTGTACTGGATTTTTTAACCTGCAATTTAAATCATCTCTAGTGATATCAAGAGTTAAGAATTGTATGTTACTACTTTTTAAGTATTGAAAGAGCTGTTGCTATGTGGACATTAACAAGTATTTTAGGGTTAAATTTTCTGGTTATTAACGTAACGTCAAAGAATAGCCAAACAATGAAATACTTTTATACAGTCTGTTGTACAATTTGAAACAATTAAGGATTCTAGTTTACTCTTTGGACAAAATGTTTTATTATTTACATTATGAAATATCTTAACATTTTGTTCAAATAATAAATCAGAGTTCTTTTTGCTTTTGAAGGTATTAATATAAAGGGAGATTTAGAAACTGGTTGTCATTCTAAATTTAGAATTCCTTACTGCTAGTGTCACAACTGGTACTTCCAGCAGTGAGAGCACAAATTACATTTGTAATTAAACTTCCCTTTTAGACATGATTGTAAATGCTTTTCACACAGAAATCTTCCTCCACCCCCAAATGCCACTTATTCTGAGAATTGATACGGGTTGCTTATCTTTTTCTTTTAAGATATTTTCAGTACAAGAATATCCTGCTCCTTATAGAAGAAGAGACATAAACCAATTAAATATATCTCACCTTTTTCAAATCTCAAAAACGTATTCCTTTATGATCTTATTTCCTGCTCTGACACCTCAGTAAGTACTCTGCAGGTGCCATCACCACCTATCAACAGACAACTGTTCTCTGAGACTGGGACAAGGGCTGTGATATTAGCAGTTGATTGCAGGGCGAGGTACCTCCTGGGATGGGATATTTTGCTTTGCAGAAAATTTTATTTGAGAAATGAAAACAAAGATGATTAAATCCTGAGTTTGAGTATTTCTCTACTTCTGGAAAGATCAGAAAGGCTTTTATGTTTGCATTGCCTGTAGCTTTTAATTGTTACTCTGAGAGAACTGCAGGAAAATTATATTTGTAATAGTATATTTAAAATATTTATTGCTATTTATATTGATTAGGAATAGTGTGTTTTAGTTTGTTTAAAAATATTTCCTGTCTCTTACATTTTTACAGCTTTAAGATTTTGACTACTGAGTTGGTATTCCACCTGGGTTTTTATAGCAATGGATATTCCATAAACAAATCTTTTAACCTGCTATTGATGGCAAGCAAAATCTGATAATTTAAACTAGGGCGGAGAAGAGATAGTACATGAAAATTCCAGATGCACAGTTCCACCATGATAAACCATGTTTTTGTTTGCTCTCTTGCTTCTGATCTATTCTATTACTTCAAAGGAAAACCTTGAAAAAGTACAGTATGTCTATTGTTTTCAGTGTATACTTACAAATGACTTTTTGGTTTAGTAGGATTTTCTGTTTGCTGAAAATTATCAGTTCAAATTTAATGTTTACTTTTCTTTGAGATTTTTTTTTCCAGTCATAATTGCAGGTCAATTTTAGTCTCCCCAGTTTAGCCTTCCAGAGTTAGGAAAAATAGCTTATAATTTTTTTTCATGCTCTGATAAATTTTAAAGGCTCATAGTGACTAGAAATTGCAACCTGTGTATTTGGGGAAGAGAGCCAAAAATTAAAGGTTAGCAAGTGAAGCTGTATCTAACTCTGAGCTTACATTTAATTAATTTACTTTTTTAATGATAGTAGAATATTATTATTTTTTTATTTCATAATGGGAACAAAATCAGCAGTGATTTTAATTTCCATTCCTTTCTGTCGCTCATTCTGCAAGAAGAAGTAGCTTTTTCTCTTTTTCTGTCAACCTGACTGCCTTTGGATGTAGTCTCATCCTTCAAATTTAGATCGAGTGAGTAGGATTCATGTTGGGTCACTTTGCTTTTGAAAAACGGTGTGGATTTTCTTCTGTTTTTTAGCATTTGGCTTTTGAATATTGTGTGGTCAATTTGTGTTTTAAAAAATCTGTTTATGCTTAGTGCATATTACTGGAGATAGCCAATTTCCATAACTTTTATAAAGAACAAAAAAGGTTAAATGACACATTTTTTTCTGTAATTAAAGAAGATTTAAAAGAAGTTCATCACCTCTAAAAGCCTGCATTAACTCTGATAAAAACAGGGAAGTTGCCATTTTAAATCAAATTTTTCTTTTTTTCTTCTGGCTGTGGCCAGTAAAAAGTACTCTGGAGGAATTTCACTAGACGATAAATTATATCAGCAGGAGGCATTTGCTTTTAATTACTCTCAGGTAGTGATTGGTTATGACCCTTTATGACCCTAGCATGAAGGCTTAAAACGCACTTTAAAAATATCCTAATACAACTCTATTTTTATTGCATATATGTATGTATAATTATTTCTGAATCCTATTTAGACCTTCTTCTAGTGTCTTGTGTTGATGAATTCCTCAGGTTTATGTGATTTTTGTGGTGTCTTATATGTTTAATGTTATTCCTCAATTTATTGACTATGCCSTTGGGGTATTTTGTTGTTCAAGCATAAATTGGATCATCTACTTTTTCTCTGTATCATACGTTAAATTGTATTTCTGTCATATCCTCTTATGTTTGGTTCCTTTCTATTTAAAAAAAATGTCCTTTGCAACTTGGTTCACGTGAAAGATATTTGAATTCTCGAGTCACTAGGTGCTTATCTTTGGAATCCTTCTGCTTGTGCATTTTTTTTTCCGGTAGCTTTCCCAAAACTGAACATATATCAGAAATACCATGGCATTTTATTTCTTATATTTGTACCTCGCTTTTGATGTAACAAGCACTGCAAACAATCAGAAAGAGAACATACATATTTTGAATAGGTGGTGGTGGTGGCAGGGGGGAGGTTGTATTTTGTTTTCCCACCAAACTGGGTCATGGTCAATTCTTTTTTCAGATTAGTTGCAATGACAGTAGAATTCTAAGGGAGAGAGGAGTGTTCAAAATCCAGTGTAATTGCCTTATATTTATCCGTGTTGAATTTCACCTAGCATCATTCTGCTTATTCTTTCTTCCATAATTTTCAATTATTAACATTATAGCATCTTCAGATGTTGACATTTACTAATAAATATTTCCAGGAAACCTTCATGTGTTCCTTTATCCTTTGAGCTTAGCATGAAGTTATTGCTTATTTCTTTCCTTTAGGCAGTTTCTGATCAATGAAAGTGTGTAGCCCTGGACAAAGTATTTTCCAAAAAGTCTTTGTCAAAAAACTTTTATCAAAAAGTTTTTGTTAAATTTTTGCATATATTTTTGAAAAAATCAGATTAGTAAGATAGAATGCCATTTATTGGCACATCACTAACTTGTCTTTATCTTCTATTGCTTTTGGAGTTTTATAATTCTCTAATTATTTTGATCAATTTACTTGCAGCTTGGAGAACAATGCCCTCAGATTTGTGATTCCTAGAATTCATCCTACTGTTTTATTTTTAAAAAGAGCTTCAGTGTTTGCTGCCTTCCAGTCATCTCGTGGAGTAGTTTATTTTGAAGAAAGGTTGTGTATGTTAGCAGTCTGGACCTTTTTCTTGCATTTTTTTCTGGAATCTCAAATGGTTTCACACTGGTCTTAGGAGTGTTCCCATATCCAGAAGCTCCTCATGCTTATTTTCTGATAGTGCCTTTTTTTGTCCCCTTAATTGCTCCTTCCTTTCCCATGTAGTTCCCAGTGGTTCTTGAAGTCTCTTGCAGGTTTTTGTTTTAATGTAATTTTTAGAATAGTTAGTGGGTTTTTTCTGTCCTTGAATGTTTGGTCTGTGAATTCTGTCTTTGATACCTTTAGTGTCTAACTCAGTGTTTAACCAATACATATTTAGAAAACTTCCAGAATAAATTTAGAGCTGGAAAATATAGTTTTGTCTAAAATAGTAATTGGAATTTTTTTGTATATCTTCCCATGCATAAGGGTACAGGCATGTTCATAACTTTGGCAATTGCACCTGCAAAAAACCTAGGTATGACCTAATATTTTTTAGTACTTTACAGCATTTCTCATTATCAGCATGTGTGAGCAGTGGATTTACTGATGACTTATAATTGAAGTCTGACTAAGAAATTCACCTTAGTTTTGAAAAGTTAACAGGAAAATACTGGCATGGTTTGTTCATTCCGGCTTGGTTGTTTTTTGGCTCTGCTCTGTGCTGAAACTGGGCTATTGTTCCACTCTGAGCTCTAGCAATTCATGTAGTAATACCAAGTGCGTATTGGTTTGCTAGTATTTCAAGAAATGCTCATTCTAAAAGAAAATGAAAAATAATCCCTCAGTTTTATTTTCACTTGTTTCTCTGTGCATCGGTTTTAGATAATTCATCAGATGCCAAAATAGGATGGTAGTAATCTTTTGAAGGTGAAAGGAAGCAAGGCCTAACTGGAGCGGCCTTTCTTCTCTCTTCCTGACTTCACTAGTGAAGAAAGATCAAGCAAAATGGAGCTGCATTTCATTCCTTATACTGTTCAGAGAGTAGAGCTGCCTTTTACCTTTTTTACTTTGTCCCACTTCTATTACAGGATGAGGAAGAAACTTGCTTATAAAAGGTCATTCTCTTCATTGTGGAGGAATGAAAGGGATTTAATAAGATAAGTCATCTCCCTCTTCCTGCTGAAGAAAAAGCCTTTCACTAACTTCTTGAGGATTTTTTTTAAAATATATCAAGGAAAATAATACCTTGAAGTGGCAGCCTCTTTTGAGAAGAAYGTTGAGAAAATAAATTAGTGGCTATAACACCATCACACACCCATTTGCCCTGGGAGGAGTGAGCACAGTCTCTGTATTACCTGCATGTATTAATGTCTTTGTTGCATATGTTGCCCTCTCCAAGGCAAAACAGGGATCCTGCTTTACACTCATTTTGAAGGAATTTTTTTTTTTCTACTCTGTTATGTCTTGTGTTTAGGAACCTCCTGATGAATAGGTATAGTTAAAAGGGGGACTAGACTAGAGAATAACCTGGGGTTTACCCCCTTGTTTCTTTCTGTGAAGAGAAATGTTGAAAAATAGACACATTATCTCACAGGAATGGATTTTGCATGAATAGTTTTGGCTTTTTGGAGAGGGTCTTCAAAAACCATAGACCTAGGCTTTCCCTGTTGCAGAGATTGTTTTTATTTCCTTGAAAGCTTTTGGCTAAGGTTTGTGAAGAGGTTAAGTACAGTCTCACAGGTGTTTTTAATAGGAAAATGAAACTACCGCAGTTTTTGTATCTCCTTACATTGCCCTGAGTAGAACCTAATAGTAAATTCCCCCTTGTATTTATTGTTTTTCTTGCTCTCCCTCTTTGAACTCTCAAGGTTATTCAGTTATTTTCCTCACAATTTCATTAGGAAATTTGCCAAAAACATCCTTTCTAGGCAGCTGTCTCTGGACCTTTGGAGGCCAGCACTAATGTGCTTCCAGTCTGTAGGGGGTGTTTGGCACAAAATTATGAACTAGGCCTTCAGTGCTTCAGGGGAGAGAAAAGAAGAGATCTCAAACATTTTACCACACCCAGGTGCAAATTTTTGCTACTCTATGAGCATTTAGAGGCTTTCATCTCTTGTTGTACCTGCTTTGTCCTGGTGCAAGGTCTGTTAATAGCAACAAATTGTTGATGTGAGAGAATTATAATAGAAGAGTTATTTTTCTGTTGAACAAATGTTGCTTTGAAGGAAAGCTTTTGTGTGTATGTGGGAGAGAGTAATTCTAGCAATCTTAAACTGTTTGGATATAATTTTTTAATGAGGCATTGATTTGTATTTTTTATTTTAAAGTAATGCTTGAAGGTGCTGTAGCATTGCCTGTGTATAATACTTCATGTAAAATTGATAGAAATATTAAATGTTTTGCCAAAATTAATATTGAGAGGAGTTAAATGTATCAGGAGAAAAAGCAAAAAATGCTTTTCAGTGCTTTCTTTGATATTCCACTTAACAATATAGGCAACTGCCGTACCATATGTACATATAATATATTTGTCAGACTAACTGCTTCTCTTGTTTGACTAAACTGTCTCCTTTCAGCCACCCACACAGAATATGCCTATGGGTCCAGGAGGGATGAGTCAGAGTGGCCCTCCCCCACCTCCACGTTCTCACAACATGTCTTCAGATGGTATGGTAGGTGGGGGCCCTCCTGCACCACACATGCAGAACCAGATGAACGGCCAGATGCCTGGTAAGTTTTTCTCCTCCAAGACATTAACACCAGCGTTGCTTAGCAACTGAAACGACATGGGGGCTCAAGGGATACTAGATTGTTGATGACAAAACTGCTTTGAATGCCCCCGAGTAGAAGCTCTCTTAGAGTTTGTTAGCTACAGAGCTACGTGACCTGTATTCAGTGTTTATCAGGCTGCCCTTGGGCTTTGATGTAGCTGACACACAGCATTCCTCTGATGAACAGAACTGGCTAAATTTAGTCTGTTTGAAACCATGCAGTACAGCTGGCTTTAGAAGGCTTATTGGAGAACGGTATTGGCCTGTGGCTGAATGTATACAAATCCTTCCATAAAAATACGATGTGAAATCATCATAGCTAAATAATTAAATAGTAATAAAATAGATATATCTTAAAGAGGACATTTCAAGCTTGAGTAAACTTAAAAAAACGAATCACTTTTATACAGAAAGCCATCCAGTTTCCACTAATCTTCTATGTTCTTTATTATTGAAGATGTTGAAATGGTAAGGGATTTGTAAAGAAATGGCCTCCAGATCATTGTTCGAGGTGTAAATTTTAAGTTAGTTTTTATGCCATCCTGTTTTGTAATAAAAAGAAAAGTGCTTGAAAAGTCAAAAAAACAAAGCAATGAAACAAGATGATAAAATTCCACATCGTACCAGCCTGGCTGTGGAGTAACTGCTCCCTTCAGCAGTCGTAGCAGAATGGAGGGAGCCCTGGAAAAGCTTGCTTCTTTATAGAGAGGCTGTTTTCCAGTATTTCCACTCATAAAGTCATACTGTCTACTTCGTGTGAATTGGCTTTCAACTTAAAATTGCATTTCTAGGATTCCTTTTGTTCAGGACCCCTTCACTTTTGTATATGGAGGAACTTTTCATACAAAAGCTCTTCAAGGTATTGATTCTTCCAAGAAGGAAAACTGTTGTCAAGGGATCTTTCAAAATTCACCTCTCAAATTCACAAGAATGAGCTCCATAGCAATAAACATAGTAAATCTCTATGGAAAATTTAAAATATGAAGTTAAAACTAAAACAATTGTTATAGTCTTCAATTTCCCTTCAAATCTTGATAAAATTGACCTGATAATGTTAGTGACAACTTTTCTGAGAAAAGTAGCTGAATAGCCTGCAGAGGCTGCATGCAACAACTATAATAAATGATCTAGAGAAGTTAGTTTCATTGTACATTTTGGTCATGGTCTGCATCTGGAAGTGGAAAGACCAATACATGCTGCTCCCTAAGTAGAGCAGAGGTATTCTGGTTGAGGAGTCTCCTATCCATCTAAGATCCATCATCTCCCGTGGAGAATAGCATTGCCTCTCACAGATCAGTCTCTTTGACCTTCTAGTGTAATCATGTTATTGTTATTATAATGATCTTTTCCAAGGAGAAGGATTACTAAGTCACAATGTGAGCATAATGACTTCACTGCAGAACCACAGCGGAGAAAAGTCACTGCTTAAACATACATATTTTGTAATTAGATAGAATAAGAAGAGAGCTCTTAAGAAAATGTGAAAGGTAAATAGATTTGTTTGGGTATTCACCTAGACAGATATTTAAATACAGTTTCCATCTACACTTTAATTTAGCCTTTCTTCCAACATATTCCCTTTTTTGAATGTCTGTTCCTTTCATTCTCTGTTTAAGGTTGTCTCTGAGGATGTGAAGATAAACAGCTTAAGATGAGGGTATCTCTAATATTGGGAAGGCATGCTATAATCATTTCATAGTTACACTCTGGAGAAGGGTAAACAGAATTGTCTTATTAAGGGAATAGCTAAAATAATTTTTTAAAGTGCCTGCTAGTTTGGCTGTACTTGCACCTTTCTGTATTTCATAGGCTTATACTTGTAATCATTTATTCTGTGTATGCATTTGCTTTCTGTTCATAGGACACTTACCATAAAATTATTTAGTTGCTTTTTAATGGAAGCTAGATACAAAACTTTAAATATCTGAAGAGATGATCTGTTCAAATAGAGCTAAGTCATTAATACGTAAACAAAGAGAATTCTGTGAAGACAACCAAGAGTTGACCTGCCTGGAAGAAACAAAATCCAGGTTTTTAAAAATACCAGCTAAGGAATTCTGGAAGGCCTCCTCCAAGTAGGGTATTCCACAGGCCTGACTGGCGGTGGAAGGGGTGATGGGAGGATTAAAATAGCTGTCTAGTCACAGTCAGTGTCTGAGTTGATTTAAAGTTCTGCCATAGACCTGTCCCCTTACCTAAAGGGCAAAGGATGATTTTTCTCTTTTTCTCACACTTGTGTTCTAGTTAATAAAGGGCTTGAAGTACTGCTGAGGCCCTTAATTGCATCCCTTGACAGACAAGTATCTGTATCCTCTTATCAGGGAAGGCAGTCATGACGGACCTTTTTCAGCCTCTAGTGGAGTTGAATCTTATCTATACCTGTGGCAGATTATGGCTTTAATCTGAAAAAAGACTTATTTGAAGGGTTACATTCATTGAGTTTGTGTAATTCAAAGTATGGGTGGTCTTGGTGTGGAAGATGATGAACTCGGCTGTACTGGTAGCAGGTTATTATCTGCCTGATTTCTTGAGCCTGTTTTATAATATAGATGTCCATATAGAAAGTTGAAAGGTAAGACTAGGTCGTAGGGTTCTGTAAAGGTCTTGGCACTGGTAACTGTCCTTCCTGAATAATAGGTGCTTATATGTTACCAACAAGTTTTCTGGAATTCTTCTTTTCCTTCTATGAATGTAGTGCCAAATGCATTTGAGCAGACTTATGACTTAGTCTCAAAGTCAGACGTTGTCCATAAGTGGTTAAGAGGCAAATGTTTTGCTGTTTACAGTCAAAAAAAGATATTTGTTCCACTAACTTTTATATAACACAGAATCTAATTAGTATAATGCATAAAGTAGTTATTTTAAAGACAGATATGCTCTTCATATTTCATTCATATTTTATTCTTCCTACTTCATTCATATTAAAAAAAAGTGTAATTGTTTTGTCCTTATGTGCAGGAGAACCTGATGAAGTATTTTGGCAAATTTTGTAATAAAAACATTACATCATGTGTCAAACTTTCTCTTACTGTTTTTCATTTGGAAGGTTTTCTTCATACAATAGTCTCAGCTTTTCCTGTCCTTGTCTCCCATATTCTTGCTAACAAACTTCTTGGTTTTGATCCCAGAACATGCACGTATAACATTTCCTCTTCTCTTTTGCATTGTTTTTTTTTTGGGGGTGGGGTTGTCTTCCCCATTTTGTTTCTTTTATTACTACTGGATATCAATAATTTCTTCACTTCTGTAAGGCTCTCTAAAATCTGTTATTGACAATTTCTTCCTTTAAACAAAAAGAAAATAAACACTCCCAGGTGCTGACTTTCTAGCACTAATCCTGTGTCCTCTTTTACTTTCTTAGGAAAGGTATTGAGCAAGTAGTCTTCTCACAGTCCTGTAATAATTTCTTGGCGCCCCAATCTGGAGCTTTTCTCCATCTTAGCTTTCCCTTAACACATTGATGATCTCATTGTTAGGGATGGTCTCATTTATTTCCCAGTTAAGCCACCTTGTTCGCGCTGTTACAGAGTTAGGCACTCTTCATTTGGAGAGGTGGCAGTATAGGCATCTATAGTTCCCTGTCATGATCATAATCGTATTTACTGAGATCTTTTTTCTGTATTTGTGATGGATCTGCCTTTGCACAATTCAGCAATCTCTGCTTAACTTAATTTTACTTTTTGTTTTGCAGCAACAGTGAACTGCACATATGATATCTTCATTATTCTTTTCACTTTTCTTGGTAGAATAAGCTTATATGTTCATTTCAGCAAGCTGTCCCGAAAAGGGCCAGAGGAGCTTCCTTAAACATGTTCTCTGTTTCTTTATGTTGGCCTTTATTAGCTGTGATCCTTGACCATCATTATCTTTTCCTTCTGCATCTTTTTGTTTGCACATCAGTTGGTATTGCCTCTGTGACCTTGAGTACAAGTCTCATAGTCTAAATCCTTACTTTTGCCTTCATTCTGTCCTAGATTAGTGCAGTTATTTCTTTGGCCAAGACAATACTCAGCAGGTGTTTTCATCTGAAGGCAGATAACTTTTTTTGCATGTGGAGATATGTAACCAAATCACTGTATCCTCCTACAACTCTACTGGAATAGCTTCTTTTAGGTTCCTCTTCTAAGTTTTCTCTATTTCATAGCTTTTTGCAGCTTATGTAACTAGAAAAATATGTGGCATATTTGGCAATGATGGTGTCTTCTCTACAAATTCTGTATATCAACACTTGCCTGGTTTACAGTTGACCTACTCTCTCTGTCACATACTCTAGTTGTTCATATCTTCATAGATTCTTCATATGGTGCTTGTCATATGCATAATCCTTGCATTTCACTAGCTTCTTTTTTTTCTTGTCATATCTATATCCAATCTTACTAACTTTACTCCTAATCACTGCTCACTTCTCCTGGCTAAAGTAATGGCTAAACTGGTCAGACGGCATGCTGGCAAGCTGTAATGTTTGTGCTTTTTAAAATATCCATTGAGAGTAGATGTAATTCAGAGAACAATCCAACTCCAACCTGTGTTGCCAGGAAGAGGAGAAGTAAAGGGTGAACAGGTGTAATTGGCCACATGGGTATATGACCAAGTTGCTCTTTTTTTGTGTCTTTGTAAGGGTGAGAGGTGAGCTGATATTTGGTGGCTGTCCTTCCAGTCATCCCCTCTCACCCCAGTAATCAGTAAACACACTTACAAAATGTTGGCTATAGATTTGATGGTCAAACAACATTAAATATGCCTTTAGCCATGTCTGTTCTCTATGTATTTGTACCATATCAATGTTAATACTGCCTGACCTTTTAAAAAAACATTAACCTTTAATTCAAAAAAGTGTCTAGTATGATTTGGTTGAATACACAAAAATGTTCTAGCTGTTTTTTTTAACAGACTGAGCCTGCTATACTCAGTTCAAGTGCAGTTCAAGTTGAAATTCAGGGTGTGTTAAGTAAGTATTAAAAAGACTAGCTTTGCATATGATATGAGTATAAGATGGCTTTTATAATAATTTACAGTTTCGTTTTAACAGCTTCAGCTGCTCTACCAGAGAATTTATTTCAGAGTAGAACTGAACTTTAACAGTTGTTAACTGTATTTTAGGAGTTAACCAGGTCAGGAAATTACTAGCAAATACTTTGTGCTTTAGTTCTGTTTTAAAGTAAATGTATTTAATGACATCATTTAGTTTTGTGATTCAGTGTGACTATATATGGTACCTAATGTAAAACTCTTCTCTCCCCCCCCCCCTTTTTTTTTCTGAAGGACCTAACCATATGCCTATGCAAGGACCTGGACCTAACCAACTCAATATGACAAACAGTTCCATGAACATGCCTTCAAGTAGTCATGGGTCAATGGGTGGTTATAATCATTCAGTGCCATCCTCACAGAGTATGCCAGTGCAGAATCAGATGACTATGAGCCAGGGACAGCCAATGGGCAGCTATGGTCCCAGACCAAACATGAACATGCAACCAAACCAAGGTAAGTGACGCACTTGTTAGCTTCTCTAAAAATGAAACAGGTCTCACATACAGACATGTGTTTTAAAAGGTCTTTTCCTGCAGATTAGTTTTTTCCTCTTAAATATATTTGTCCCATGTTTGTAAAACTCAACATCTCCTTTCTCCTATGTGTCAGTGACTCTTTTTTTGTTTGCAGACATTGAACTGTTTTCAGGTGTTGCATGAAAATCTGGGATTGGATCTGTTTTCATGGGTCATAAATTTGAACTGCTGTTTATCTTTCTCAGATTTTACATTTCTAAGTATTACTATTGTGCAAGTTGATAAAATACATCTCTCTACTCTTCAGTCTGTTGGGTAAATCGAAAAATTAAAGCCAGGTAGCCCTCAGATTTTTATGCCTAATTAATCTTAGTTCTTTGCAGCATGCTGTTTTAGCTTGGAATGTCTTTTAATCTTAAGAAATAAAATTCAGTTCCAGGAACAAATCTGCTACTCCCTACTGTTTTTAGAAGATATCCTTGTGCATATAGTAAAATTCAAAACTAATTTTCTATCTAGGATATTTGCATAGCATAAACAGATGATGTATCCTGTTGACAGTATGGTCCTTGTTGAAGTGCAAGGACATTGCAGTATTAAAATATTGCATTAGAGTCACAACAGACCAAATTATTAAATTGTGTCTATACTGCATAGTCTTATAAATGTGCTTTATAAGCCAGCAAGCAGTATTTTCGGCTTGCTTGTTAAGTCTGTTACTACAGATCTGGATCCAAACATTCCACCCACTAGAAGAGATGCTGTAGAATTTTTTTTAAAATGCTTGTGCCATGGTTACAGTAAGCATTTTTGTTCAGTCTGTATGAACTCTTATTAAAGACAGATTAGTTGAAGGATATGACTTGAGTTGAGGTTTTTCTTCCTTTCTGAGGCTGTAAGAGAAAACATTTTACGCTTTTTAAGACTCCTTTTGTGGTCATTATAAAAATAATATTCCAGTGGCATGGGTTCTTATTATCACAGTATACTCTCACTGGAGGCCAAAGCTCCATTTTGTTATATAGATGTCAGTTGTTCGTGAGGTATACTTTATTGGATCAGTTAGAGGTTTATAACAGATTAAAGGTTAAGTTAATATGAGATCCAAAATAAGTCAAGACAAACCAGGTGTTTCTGCAGTTTTCTTACCGGTGGTGAAAGCAGGAATTCTGAGTCTTACATCATCCACATTGTTAATGGCATTGTTCTTGAAATCTGACAGTAAAGGAAAGTAAAAACGGGCACATAGCAGAGAAAGCCATCACAACTGGGAATATTTTTGTCTGTCTCTCTGAATCAGTATCTATGTATTCTGGGCAATACATCATGAAGTAATTTTATAAAATTTGTAAGACACTTTAGAAAAGTCCTGTGCATGCTCAGTTAAAGTTTCCTAGTTGCAGAAAGTTAGCAGTGAATATGCAGTAGTTTGTATGAGGAAGCCATCCACTTAATTGCTCTACAGAAAACAACTTACTTTGTATGATTTTGGCTTACAACCTGGGACTCGTGATTCTCCCATCTCAAAATAGTTCTTTACACTTTCTGGTAATATTCCCCTGCTTTATTTTCAATACTCTTTTCAGATTTGGAAATTGCTCATTAGAAATTAGGCAGAAGGACACTTAGAAGGTTTCTGTTCTGGACAAATAATAGTATTGTAGTATCTTTGGGGAATAAAGGATAAAGCAGTATCTAACCAAATTTTAGACTAGAGAACAAAATCTCTTTTTATAACAGTTGTATCATTGGAGTTGGTAGCATTGACTTGAGCTTAAGCATTGACTTAAGGTCACAGTAAGCTTTCACATTATGAGTCCTTCTAATTTTACCAAATTTTGAGCCTCTAGGCTGAGATTTTTCCATGTCAAATGTCTGCTTCAAGCTGAGATTTTTGTGGAATTTTCACAGATGTATAGGGCCATTTCTGAAAATGGGGTGAAAAATTACATTCTTTAAAATATTTTAAATGTTGCACAAAAACATTACTAAATAGAGCACTTCATATATAAATGTAGGAGTGCAGGTGCCCCTTGCCTTATAGCAAGGCTTCGAAATTTGTCTGTTCTGCCAGCAAAATTATATTTGCCGTTTCAATGAAAATACTGTCCCAACTTGGTCAAATTTTAAGTACCCATGGGTATCTTTAAGACAGAAGATGTGCATTTGTTAGGTATTGGTACAGGTGTACCTCGTTTTATTGCGCTTCGCAGATATTGCTTTTTTTTCATATTGAAGGTTTGTGGCAACCCTGTGTCAAGCAAGTCTATCGGCACCATTTTTCCAACAGTGTGTGCTCACTTCATGTCTCTGTGTCACATTTTGTACATTGTTTTTTTTAGACATAATGCTATTGCACACTTAATAGACTACAGTATAGTGTAAACATAACTTTTATATGCACTGGGAAACAAAAAAAATTTGTGTGACTTGTTTTATTGCGATATTCGCTTTATGGCGGTGGTCTGGAACCGAACACGTAATATCTCCAAGGTATGCCCGTACATTAGTTCTTTGACCTGAGAACATTCCAACCCCGTCTATGTAATACATTTCCTCCATTTTCCACTCCTGGTTAATGCACTCGTTGTGAGGTTTGGTGACAAATTAGGGGAAATATTTTGTATATTTTTTCTCCTTTGATTCTAAGACAGCAGGGGAAAGAATGGCAGACAAGTCTATGAGACCATGAAAGAGATTCAGAGAGGTAGCCAAGATTCAGTCTGTCTGGATAGATGGACCAGCCAAACCCAAACACTGCAGGCTCCTCATCTAAGTGAAGAAATGAGAATGAGCAGATAGGAAGTATGCTTGGATACAATCAAACAAAAAGGGAATAAACAGATTGTGGCTTGAAGTTTTTTTTTAATCAGTAGGGTATGCTGCTTTTCAGAAACTGAAATGAAACCAAAATTTTTGAACCTCAATACTGCTGTCAGGAAATATTTGTGAGCCCTTAACAAAGTTTGCTTCTTTGCCTCATATGGAGTAATCCACACTGAGAATGTGAGATCCTACTGTTCCTGTCAGTTACAACACTAGCTCAATATAATGCTGAATATTCTGAAAGATAAGGTCTTAGCATCTCAAATGGGCTGTTAAAAATTAGTAGATGTTTTTGACCTTAATCTTTCCCTGCATGGGTTCCCCATCTGTAGAGGAATGAATCTGATAGTGAGATTATAATACCATCTGATTTCACAGGAGTGTTGTGAAAGTATATTCATTATGAAGATTTGGACATTCTAGTTATGAGTGCCATAAGAAAACCCATGAGGAAATTAATAATTCTGTCTTCATAGCAGTGTTTGAATAGTCATGGCATCTCACACTGAACAATTAGAATGAAACAAAATACTGAATAGCTTTTCAATGAGTATCTACTGTGTACTGAATGAAGCCGGGACTTGAAGAGAAAAAGCGTGCCATCATATAATAGAAGAATATGCCATAACACACAGAAAGGTTTGATCTAACTTTGGAGTGTTTTTGGCATAACTTTTTCTGTGCGGTTTCTGTCAAGCATCTCTCTGTATATACATTTTGAGGCAGTTGGTGTTAGGAAAAAAAGGAAGTTATAATTAAAAAATATAACACATAGTAACGGAATCCATTGTTAAATTTACTTTCTCTAGTCTATACTCATTGCTGATTTGCACTAGTTTATAAAATGCTAGCCAAAGGAATGTCTTAAATGAGAAGCAAAATTTTCACAGTATTGTTTTTATGTAGTCAGTCCAGTTAAAATAAGAATTTCAGTTGTGCTGGACTTAAGAAGCAGATTGTTTAAAATAGAATATTTTACAGGTGACTCTTAGTTAAAAAGCTACYTTAGCACTGTGGGAAATCCACAAAGAATATTTGCTCCTTTTGTGGAAAAGATAGGAATCAGCAGTAGCTGACTGAATATGATGGAAACTCCTTTTTTTATGGGTGGTTTTCTTCTATGTATGGGAAGCTGCTTACATTATGCTGAATGAAATATTTTAACTCTTGCTAATTTTTGGCTTTTTCAGAGAAGAAGTGTAAGCAGAATTTTATGGAACAGGAAACTTGCATGAAAACTCCTTCTTACCTATTGAACAGATCGTTCACATTCATAGAATATGAACTGTGGAATTCACATGCTTTGAAAGTAGGGACCAAATAAATAATAGCATGACCATCTCAGAAATCACATTTTTCAGGTCATTTTGCTAGAGTCCCTTCCCTTGCCAGAAGTGTTTGAAGTAAGTTGCCAGACTCCCCTGTCCTTGTTTAATGGGCATTAGACATTGCTTCTGGGAAAGGCTCAGGGGGATGGGACGAGTTAGTTTATTTTTAACAGCTGAACTGTACATGAGGATGTCATGTTGACTTGGTCGTTTGCAAAAGAGTAATTCTGGAATGTGATGGTGAGATTTTAATGACCATTTCATTTATATAAACTTTAAAAAGATCCATTAAATTTCAGAGCCCTTTTAACCAAAAGCGAATACAAAGAGATCACAGAGACGGCTGAGACTAGGCAGGAGAGGAATTCCTTATCTCCTTTTGTTGTCCACATAAAGGAATAGAAAGATAGGAACACCCTGTGTTGTCCAAAATATAAACATATTCAGGCTGTGACAGTTTGGGATAAAATAATTTTCAAGGTTGATGACCCTTGTGAATGTCTTGCTATCTGTTCATTCCCATATAAAGAGAGGCTGTTAATTTGAATATCTCACCTGCTTACAGTAGCCATGGTGTCATGGATGAAGCCTAGCAGTCTCAATAGAGTTAAACCCCAATATTTTGGACATCAAACCTATGAAAAAAAAAATAAAATTGTCTTCAGATTCTGAAGTGCCGTCGTGCTACAGCTGGCTTTGCAGAATGTCTAGCTGTAGAACGCACTGCAGTTCTCCTGTCTTGAGAAAACAAAGATAGAAACAGGTGTCATGGTAATTGTTCTTGATTGAAAAATACATCTTTCTTCTGTAGTGTAAAACGTGAAAGGCAATGTTGGTAACCTTTGTGGGTTGTTTTTTTTTTTTGCCTGACACATTTTTGTGTTTGCATTTTAAATAACATCTGAAATGGTTAGGCATAGTAACTTCAAATTCATTTTGAGATGAAGACTTTGTGGAGTAAAAATGTGGAGAAGTTTCTACTACTTTTAATTTACAGTCTAAATCGTACATTAGGAGTAGCAGAAGACTTTGTATCTTGAAAGTTTTAAGTCTTTTGAGAAATTGTTTAAACTGACCCTTAATGTTAAAAAAGCCATTAAGATTTTGGTCCATTTGACTAGGGTATCTGGACTCTAGTGGAATTTCTAGCTTTTGTCACAAATCCTGAGAAAATTGAAGGTTAAATTTACCCTATGGTAGAGTTCCTAAGCTAAGTCTTGCAGGAATTGTCATCATCAGTTATGTCTGAAAACAAGTATTTCCTATGATCTTTTTGTAACCCTGAGGAACAAAAGAAAAATTTTGCTGAGGGCCACCAAATTTCTAGGCATGCATTTTGTGATTGTGTAACAGTGTACACAAAAGTGAGATTTAGAGTATCTGGTGCAGCATTTTGCTGGTAATCTAGATGTGGATATCTGACTGCTTTACCAGTATGTGTGCACAATATGAAATGCCTAAATAATAGATTCTTTTTTAGCAACAAAGCCACCATATTATGGAAGACTGAAAAAACAACAGTTTGTACTATTGCTTTTCGGTTAGACCCAGCCTGCTCCCTTAGCTCTTCAACCAAAACAGCAGTACCACCAGTTCACTTGTGAGTATGGTTCCTCATTTCCCTGCTTTTCGGAAGTTTTGACCATGTCAGCAGTTATTCTTGTCCTCTTATAGCACTTGTCATCAGTATCTGAGTTTCAGTAGAAGAGACAAGATTAAGGAGCTGTTTTAAACAGCTACGATTTTCTGCAGCTCATTCACCCTCAACGCATGTCTGGTCTCAAATTTGTCAGTTTGCTCTGGGGCCCACTTATAGTTTGCATTTCTGTTTCTCCCCATTCTTCTTAAATATTTGGAGAATAGGTTGTCAGTTTCCTTAAGAAATTTCTTGACAGAGGATTACCACAGATCACTGGATTTATGAGATACTCCAGTACCAGTCCATTTTTACTTATATCCACACACCTTTTTCTTCCCTATACTAGTCCTGTGTATGAGACACTAGCTGGAGGAAGAACATTTTATTTAGTAGCTGTAGAAGACTCTCTGAACTGAGTAGCTGTGGAGAATTTTGTGCATTCTTGATAGTGGAACAAATGCAGATTATTTTTAAAGGAAATTGAACAATGAACAGTAGTTCAGTTCTCACCTATTGACTGGCTTTCTTACACGTTCACTTGCTCTACAAGACTGATTTGTGTTTACACAGTGCATTTTTTGAATGCCCATTTAATGCCTACCAAAAGTACCTGCACTTCTCACAGGACCTAACGATGCTAATGCTTAAATCTTTTTCTTCAGCCTTTCTTTTATCCCAAGAATGTTCAAAATATATATACATGTGAAGGTCCCCTCCTTCATATACAGAAATACTTAAGAATGCATATCTGCCAAAATTACTGAAGTTTCTTGGAAAGACCGTAATTCATTTCTGTACCTGCATATTTACAGTAATAGCACTACATAATATTTTCTTGGGCTTATTATGGGCTCAATACAAATCAGGTATTTTTTCCCCTCTGGAATAAATAGTTCTAGAAGATCACCAAAAACTGATTGTTTCTAAAGAGAGTTTTTGAAAGCAGTGAGCATTCTCTTGCAGTGCTCTTTCTGTGAACTTTTCCATGTGATGTCTTATGTCCAAGTCTGGAAGAGATCATGACTTCCTTAGAATATCGTGTGCTGTGATTTGATTGAAGTTTCAAAATCTGTGTTTTACGTGGTCTCAAAAAATACATGCTATAAATATTAGAAACTCTTAGATAATGAACTAGAAATAGTTTTTGACTACAGTTTTGTGAGGGATTTTCTTGGTTACAGTTTTATGTCATATTAGGTAGTAATATGGTGAATAAATGTAACTTTATTGTAGGCTTAGTTTTTCAAAAGAAAATTTTAAAGTTCCCTCACCCCTCAAAACTTCTGCGTAAAATGATTCTGTTCTGTGAGATGTTAGAGACCATGATTCTTCTTTTAGGTATCTTTCTGATAAGAGAGAGATGTGAACAAACTGGAAATAAGCCAGGCACTCTGTTATTAACACAATACACAGTGATACAGGGTAGTGAATTCTCATTGTGACTCTACAAAGCGTTAATGAAGTTCTAATTTAAAAAGCAAACAGAAAACCTCTACATTGCACCATGGGGACCCAACACATTTTATCACATTGTATTGTGACTAATATTAATATTGTTAATTAACAAGCTTTCTTGAGATCTAGGAACATTACGGCAACAAGTTTTTGGTTTTTTTCAAAGCTGATTAATCTTTCTCAGTACTTCCAAACAAAAACACAGTGAAATGGAATGATCTGAATTACCTACTTGCTCAGAAGATCAAAAAATGAAATATATTGTAGTTAAGTGAAAAATAATTACAGTATCTCAATTTAAACCATTTTATTACTTTAAAATCAGAACACAGAAATTGTCGTGCTGAAGAACAGAAGCATGACTAGATCATCTTTAGAGTAGCCAATATGTATCTTCAGAGGAAAATTAAGCTTAACGGAACTAAGGCCGCTTTACTTCTCACTGAGAGATTCCACACAGGGGTTTAATGGGATTTAACTAACAGACTTTGAAATCATACCGTTAATTAATTTGGCTTAAATTTCTTCAGTAACCCCATATAGACAAGATCTAAGTGGCTGTGTATTCCTTTCCCTGTATAAATCCATTCTCAGTATTGACTGTATCCAGCTGATTTTCCACTACAGTACTGGGTTTTCTGCATAGTACTTTCTTCTTGTGCTCCAACACTCAGTTATTTAAACAAAAATTAAAAGCAATAGCAAAAAGTAGCTTTCAGTAGAAGAAATAAATTACACCTTCCTTTATTTCCTGGTATGGGGATAAGGAGAAGCTGTGCTAGTTTGGTACTTTGATTCACTTTGTTTTTGTTTTTTCGCAAGATTGATTACAGCTTAGCTTCTTAGCAAAAAACTTAGAGTTTCAGCATTATAAAGTATAAAATAAGCATCAATTAGCTTGAATAAACATCGTAAAAAAGTATTGTTTAAAAAGTGTAGCTCCTTATCACAGCTGTTTGGTTCTCATTTTTGTAATACTGGAATAACTCTCTTCTGAAGTGTTGCTACAGAGGAAGTGAGGAAGCTATTCTTTGTTAAAAGCTGTATCAACCTGATCTGCAATCAGATATATTCACATAGCTTAATCATAATTTTCATTGCTGTATGGTGTCGATAGCAGTTCTGTTACTGTCTGTTTTCAATACTGAAGTTTACATTTCTTCAACTTCAGCCTTAACCAGATTTTCTCGGTTAATAAAACATTGACAATACTTGGTCTCTCCTGGTCTCTTCATGTGGCTCACAGTAACTTTTTGCAGCTTGGTATGAAAGAAGATTTTGTTATAGGCTGCTTGGGCCTGTTCTGTGGAGGGCAGGGCCTGTATTTCTGGGAGCCCTTCTGCATAATACCTGTTGTGTGATTGCCTGACCCAGTGGTACAAGTGGTTTGTCTTTATAGGCCAAGTAAAATTTCATATTTTGTGATAACAGCTAAGTTGCCCATTAATGGACTAGAACAACTGGATGTGTATCAAAACCATGCCCCAAGGAATTCACAATGTTAAGTAATGTTTCTATGACTTGACATATTGAAAGTTTCAATCTGTCAATTTTCAATCCATCAGAAAGTTCAATCTATCAGAAAGTTTCAAACTATCAGGTTTTCATCTACACTTCCTTTGTAGGAACTTTAAAAGAATGGAAAAAATGTTTCAATTACCTTTGTGTATGAGTAAACTAATGTGCCTGTAGTTTAAAGAAAAAACATCTTGAAAGCAGTCCTACTGCTCAGTCTGAGTTCTATTCTGCAGCTTGGTCACTGAGTTGGTTACCTGCATTTGCAGAGGTCCAGAAGCAACCAATACTTGTGAGAGCACTAGAAGTGTAGGGCCTTTTTTGGTTCACATTTTTAAGTTTGAGTTTCCATATTAGAGTTTTTGAAAGATTTAATCACAGGTCATGTGTTACAGAAGACATATTCACTATGTTTTTCCTTTTACAGGTCCAATGATGCACCAGCAGCCTCCTTCCCAGCAATACAATATGCCACAAGCAGGTGGCCAGCATTACCAGGGACAGCAGCCGCCTATAGGAATGATGGGCCAAGTTAACCAAGGAAATCACATGATGGGTCAGAGACAGATTCCTCCATATAGGCCACCACAGCAAGGTAAGAATTTACTTCAGTGTTTTTATATCAATTTTGAATAACCACCTTTAAAACTATTTTAAATCAGTTTCTTGCTGACATCAAATTTGGATCAAATTATTGTGTGTCACAATTTTAGACTTTGTGGACTTTTTTTTGTTACCCTCTTAAGGGTGGATCTTGCAGCAGCAGATTACTGGTATCACCATGAAACTTGACGACAAATATTTCTTCTGTTTTGAGTTCTTTCTGACAAAAAGTATCTCAAAGAATGCATCTCAGATATGCTGATGCAGAATTCTGTTTCAATGTTAAAAATACTTATAGGTATAGAAAAGGAGCAGAGTACCTGTTTGGTTCTGAATTTGCTCAATTAAAAAAAAAAAAGGGAAAATGTTCCACAATCTTGCATCTTTTTTTTTTCTTTGCAGTCCTTTTAGAAGGGGAGTAATCTTATTTTTAATGCCTTAGTGCTTTTACGTACATGTTCATAAAGTGAACTCAGAAATGAAGTATGGTATATATGTGCTCAGATCTAGTGCAGCCAAAGAACTCTGTGTGTGGGTGTGTGTGGGTGTGTGTGTGGGTGTGTATTTTAAGTAAACCAGATTACATATGTTGTCTGAAATGCAACAATATGGGTGGGGAATACATTTGAGAAATATTTCTCAACTAAAATCAGAAATTAGCAAGCTTTATAACAGAGAAAACAAGTTATTTACATATTGACTGGTTGTGGTTTTTCAGGCCCACCACAGCAGTACTCAGGCCAGGAAGACTATTATGGGGACCAATACAGTCATGGTGGACAAGGTCCTCCAGAAGGCATGAACCAGCAATATTACCCTGATGGTAATCTCTCATAAATGTTAACTTTCCCATTTTCTATACCTGCCCAATATTAATGTAGACGTTACATTGCCCAAAATTAGGGAATGGGGCAAGAATAGTAATTGAGTATCATACCTCGCATTTACAAAAACTTCCCAATTCAGTATTGTTACTACAGCTTAAGTAATTATGATTAGTTAATTTTACAACTTAAAGTATGTAATTTGTAATACTTCCATTTGTTACCATAACATCAGTACCAGTATTTCAAAATGAAGATTCTGTAATTGGTTTGTCTAAAAGTATGAAGGGTTCCTTATTATATCTAGTATAATTGAGCTGAATTAAAACAGTCGTAACTATAATAAATAAGAGAGGGGGTGATATCCTTTTATGAAAGATTTTATTGGAATGGAAAAACTTGCTTAAAAGACGTGTTTTTTCTGTTTTTTTTTTTTATCTTAGCTTTTAGTTTTAATATAAGTCACAAAAATGTTTTATTGCTGCTATGTTATGGGCCTTTAGCTTAATTAATGTTTTACAAAGGCATAAAATGGTCCCTGCCCTAAGGAGCTTATAATTGTGAATCCTCTTTAAAAGTACGCCGGTGCTTTCACAACAAGACCTTAACTTTGAATCGCACAAATCTGTTCTTTTACCTCTTCGAATTTAGAGTCCTGAAGGCTATCGGATTGTGTTATAAGTTAGGAGAGTTGCAGTTACCTGTTTTCAGGCTGAGCACAGACTGGGAGAATAAAGATATTGGCTCTTGGCTACTGTGATAACCCTGTCTGCAACTTAATGGCATCTTATGAAGTTCAAGGAAAGTGGTAGATATTAATGTTTTAAAAAATATATGCAAAACAAAGCTGTATACTTGCCAAAGGAACTCCTCGTTGCAAATGAAAGGACACAAGTTAGTTATTTTAATTTTAGTTGATATTAAATCAAATTTTTAAGACACAGGATCTTGTGTAAAGGTATTGCATATAAGCTTACGCATGTTATTTTTGGATACATACATGCAAAGGTATTTTACAAGTTGCATTCAATCATAATTATTGAGCTTTCATTTTGGGACTTTTATGTTATACACATGACCTTTAAATGGTTACAGGTAATTTACTGTAGTAAGGGAAATTGGACATTATCATTGACAGCTCTGTAGCAGCACAGATGAATTCACTAAGACTTATTCCTTCTAAAGATTTATTCTTTATAACTGCCTCATTATTACTGTTATACAGAACGTAAAAAGAATATATTATGAAACTTATGTTAATGGTTATGTATTTGTATTAGATTCAGTCAATGAGGTATGGTACAGTTGCAGAACTAATTACAAGGACCTTTTAGATCTATTTTCTTCTTATTTTAGCTATTCAGTGTAATTTTATCCCAGATTTTAGCAAAATTTCAGCTTGTTTTCATGACCGAGTTAGCAATATGATATGTTTTGGTCATCTGCAAATGTATTGGTCTTAAAACAACCAACAGGTAGGGTGCTTACTTCATGTATTGGTTTCTTAGTCGGAGATGTCTGTAGTCTCTGGAAAGGAAGGTTCTTTTGTAATGATTCTCCTCATGACTGGAATGCAATACAGGAGAAGTTTTCTTAAGACTTCTAGGAATTCTGTTTGTAGGGAAAGGTCAACCTTGAGAATGTTTTTTTTTCCTCTTGCTTCAGAGCAAAATTTAATATAGACTGTGGTTCATAACTTCATTGAGCTTTATTTGTTATATTTCGCACTGCTTTAGCATATGCTTTTGAATTGGAGATCAGCAGAACAGGTGTTAGACAAAGTATGAAAATTGCTTTCTTTGTTCATTCTAATTTAATTCAGGTTATTTACATGTGAAAGGCCTAAATGCTTTCTTTTTTCTTTTTGAGTGAAAGATAAAGTACTTTTTTTTTTCCCCCAACAAGGATTATCAGAAGGTTAAGACCATCCCTTGCTGTGATGTTGCTAAAACTACTGCATTAAGCCTTTTTTTTCCTGTCACATGTTAATTCCGTATGAAAGGAAATCATATTAATAAATCTTTGGCTAATACAATTGAAAATTCTTTTTCATGTATTTCCAGTTGAAATTTTTTTCATTTTTCTGAAAAATTAAATATTTTTAGGGTTTTCACTCAGAGGCCATTAACGTTTCTTCCTGTCTCTTGTCGAATTGATGTAGGTCATAATGATTACGGTTATCAGCAACCGTCGTATCCTGAACAAGGCTACGATAGGCCTTATGAGGATTCCTCACAACATTACTACGAAGGAGGTATCTATATACCTTCACACATACGCACATACATTCCCTTTCCTCCCCCACCTGCAACGGGAACAAAAATTCTTGCACAACACAACTTATACCCATGCAAAGCTCTTGTAGAATACTAGTTGCTGGCTGTCTTGAAAATTGCAGGGAACTTGAAGCATTCAGAATAATTTCTTGCAAACACCTAAAATGTATAACCATAATTTGCCATTTCTAACAACAGTAAAATGACTAAAACACTATAGAGATTTTTTTTTCCCCTCAATAGAAATTTTTATTTAAACATAAATTTGTTGGTTCAGTTGTATATCTTCTTTTTGTGTGTGTATATATTTTGTATAATTATAGTGCTGTTAGGAAACAGCTTGCTGATCTTGTGTAKCTAGTCTGTGCTCTTGTAGCTGTCCTTAATTTTGTCTTTTTTATTTTATTTAGCATAGTCATGATCTTATGACTGTGATGTTCCAGTAAATGTAATGCTCGTTTGGCAGAGATGCTGAAAATGCTGCAGTTCAACTTTGCAAAATTGGCTTTAACTGCAGTTTGGCCGAATTCCTTCTGTTTGGTTTGAGTTTTTTGTTTCGTTCAGTTTTTGAAATCAGTATTGCATTTTCATTTTGTTCTTGTGTTGTTGGCTGTGCATCTTAGAAGGAAAAAATTAATAAAGTAAATATCTTTAATTGTTTTTTTTTCTTTCTTGCAATCATATTACAGGAAACTCACAATATGGTCAGCAGCAAGATGCGTATCARGGACCACCACAGCAGCAGGGGTATCCACCACAACAGCAGCAATATCCAGGCCAACAAGGCTATCCAGGACAACAGCAGGGTTATGGTAAGAACCTGAAGACACAGACAGTAATCATAGAAAAGACTGAGTGAGATCCTTATATGTTATTCCAGCCCAGTTCTACTAGGTTGAAAATCCAGTTTTATGCAAAAGAGCACTATGCCCTCAATCTCACTGGGCCAGAACAAGAAAGTGCAGAAGCCAGCATCCATTGGGAAGTGGATCTGGTGGCAAACTAAGAAAGGTTGATAGCATGGCAAACTGAGGGGTTTCCAGACAATATTGGTGCAGGTATCTGTAATTTAGAAAGACCCTGAAAGGCTCTGCTCTTTTCCATTCTCTGTAGGTGAACATAGAGTCAGGAGGGCACAAAGATGGAAGAAAGCTGTTCTCACCCCTTTGTCTCTGGATTTGCATTTTAGAACTGCATCTCTTAAAAACTATTGTAAAATTTCATCCAACCTCTATGAATCATTTAAAAATTCTTGCACTGATCAATAAAGAAATTAATAGAAGCATTACCAATGCAGCTTTGGAAAGAGTTTGTCTTAGAAAGTATTTGCACTGGTAGTGAAAACTTCCTAAGCTGTTGTGTCACACGCGACACAATAGAAATCCTTTGTCACACATGAGATGATGTAATCCTTGGATTCAAGGACATTCTCCCTAACAGGAAGCTTATAGTACTAGTATGTGATTTTTGTGAATTACTCCTTAAAAAATTAGGACAGAAGGTCATACTGAAAACACTTTAAGTGTTTTAAGTGCTCTTTTAAGTTTTCCTTGCTTGCATATTGTAAGGCTGTACATATTTATCTTAGAAGCAGCAACCTTCAAAAAGGAATCTCTTAAATCTAATTACATACATTTTAACATTTAGCTTTGTTGCAAATTTAAATGGTAAGAATTCAGGTTTGTGGGTATGCAAGGAAGTGCAGACCTTGTTTGTTTGCCATCTAGATAAATGCCAATTTCACATCAAATCTAGTTATGTTGAGATAGAGTTAAGTTTTAAAAGGATCCACTGAGATTTGACAAACTTTTCGAGGTTATGGATGAATTGATAGTTCTAAAGTAATGTTCATGTACTTGCATTCTGCTAAGCTTAACACAAGAACAGAGTGAAGGTCCGTCTAGCCCAGTGTTCTAAATGTTGTAAACAAATAAATCTGATTTACTCTGGTTGAGAAATGCTAGAGGAAAGGGGTCAAGAAATCCACTGGAGGTACTTAACCACCAAAATTTGTACAGCTAGGTGGCTTGTTTCTCAATTTCTGATTTTTTTTAAAGCAAAAATAGATATTAAAGCCCCAAATAAATAGATTTCATTTTTATTTTACAAAATCTGTTACTGAACATTTACAGTTCTACTATGAAGAATTACCGTGAATAAATGAAACCAAGTTTCAGATGAACGCAGCACTTTTTAGGATGTAGTATCCTTGCTTGATTTAATATTTAATTGATTACTAATTTGAAAAATCAGCATCTCAGTCATTATTATCAGTTTTCTAAGTTTTGTCCCACTGCAGAAGGCTGAAACTGTATAGTTCAAGGAGATTTGAGGCCTGAGAAGGAAGGTAATAGCCTATGGAGCTTTCTTCCTCCAGGTCATCTTTTTGACTCTCTCATAGATCCAGAATTATCAAAAGAGTTACCAGCTGATGTCATCTTAATGTTCAGTGCCTGTAGCTAAAACTAGCACTCTCTAGCACCGAATCACATTATTGCTGAAACATATCCATTTCTTCTGAAAAAATAGGTTTGCACAGAAGGCACTTCCTAGAGAGCTGCAGGTATTCCTGACTCTACCAGTTTAAGGGGTGGTGCTGAAAAAAGTAACTTACAAGGCATCTGCTGCAAACAGTCCTCTTGGAGTATCACTGAAACACACAGTACCTCTTCTTCCTAAGGTGGGAGGGGATGAAGTTCATTTTGTTTGGAACATGTCTGCACTGCCTTATAGTAGTAACATGCAGCTTCCAGTGGTAAACTGGCTGGAAAGAAGAGTCCCTGTGAGTGGTGACAGAAAGAGTTTGTATAGACAAAAGAACTGCTTCCTTTTACAGCCAAAAAAGGCTGGAGCCAAAGTTCTTTTCTACCCTTTTCCTGCAAAGTTAAGATGACCAGAGGAGTAGCAAGTAGAGGGTGCCTTTTTTCATTCCACAATAGCATTTACTGGTTGTCACATCTCACATTTTATGCATGTAACTTGCTTGCCTATCATCCCATTTATGATTGCCTGCTGTAGTGTGAGAACTGATTCTTAGGCAGAGCAGCACTGCTAGTCTCTTCAAAAGTCCAAATGCTAAATGCACCTGATCATTTAGCTGCTCCTGGAATTAAAAGTTCTGCATATGGCAGGAGGAGAGTGGGCCTCCCTAAACCCTACAAAGTGATCATGATCCCTGTTTGTAACTTCTTGCCTTGTTCTTCCTGTCCTGTGACCTAGTGTGTGGGACTACGTGCATTGGTAATAAAAAAAAGGTAAGTGATCTATGGTTGGAGTACAGGCCCTGTCAGCTAAGGTGCATTCCAGTGTAAGAGGCGGACCACTGATCCCTGATACATTTTTAGGTAGGAGATGACCTTATTGCACAGTAGTGCTATTTCTGAGCCCTGCTCAATTGTAAAATTCAGTGGTTTTACCACTGCTTCTTTCTAACTCCTTTAACCAATTTTTCTTTCTTCTGTTGTTTCCATTTTAATGGTTTTCAGGCCCTTCCCAGAGTGGCCCAGGACCTCAGTATCCCAATTATCCACAAGGACAGGGCCAGCAGTATGGGGGATACAGACCCACACAGCCTGGGCCACCACAGCCACCACAGCAGAGGCCTTATGGATATGACCAGGTATGCCTTCATTTAAACAGTGTTGTGATTCTTATACGCTTATTTGATAATTTTAGTTTGTTGCAGGCATTTAAACTAATGAATTTGAGAACATGGTCTCTCTGCTATGTATATGCAACTCTTGTGCTTTTATTTCCCTGTGGGTTATTCAGAAATATTTATCTGGAGGTGTGATTAGTCATTCTTTTCTGAGTTTTCAAAGTTTAATGCAGTTTGGCAAAGTGAGGGCCTACAGACCATGTTTTTGAACCTTAAAAATTAAGGTGATCTGTTTCATAATCTAAAGGTGAAAGAGTGTTGTGAAATTTGAGACTCCTAAATCCCATGTAGGATCATTTTTCATTACTGTTGTGCATTAAAAATGGTTGAATTAATTTTTCACAAACACAAATCCAGTAATCCTCCTCTCCAGCTACAGAAGTACCTCAAGTGAACAACTAAAGTCCTTCTACTCTGTTGGGAGATATGAAGCCCGCTTTTGCACAGGTTTCCTCTGAGCAGTATAAAGGAACGCTGAACATGGGAAAGAAGTGACCTGAAAATCAACTGCTGCTTTCCTATCACTACTGAGATAAGATTTAAAAAAAAAAAAAAAAAAAGTGCCCACTAGGCTGGAGTTGTACTTGAGGACTCCTGTAAAACTGTCTTCTCATTAAAGCGCGAAGCAGAGGTTTTATTAATGTAGAAGTTACTAAACTATAAAAGTCTAATCTTAGCAGTGTAAATAGCTCAGGAACATCATTGGAATAGACACTATTACTTGGCATAAAGAAAATCGATATAACTGAATATATACTATGGTCCAATTGAGGTTCTAGTGTTCAAAAAAAAATTGTGATAGGTCAGTAAAGGGTTAGTGGAATTTTTAACAAGAACTTACCCTTAGAAGTGAGAATACCTACAATTATCAGCATTTCAAAATTTCCTTTCTACAGAATTTAGAAAAGACAAGGAAGAAGGAACAGACAGACTCTTTTAGTGTGGTAGTTTAGAGGTGCAATTATTTCTCCTAATTATTTAAAAAATAAAATGCTCAGGCACCGAACTAATAYCTCTCTCATGCAAAGAATAAGCTATAGGAAAATGCCTTGCTTGTGGCAAACGTAGGGTGAAGGAAACTCAGTTTGCTGAGTTTCAGATTCCTTCGTGGTAGAAATGGATAACCCTTTGTGTAGGCACATTCTAGTCCTCCAGTTTGTGCAATCTAAGTTCCATTGGGAAATTCAATTATAGAAGGCCTTCCCACTCTTTCATACAAGCCATTCCTGTAGGAATTGCACTGCTTAAATACTCATCTGGCAGCTGTTCTGAAACTCTTCTTCCCGATTGATCAGCATATTACAATGGAAAAAAGTGTCATTGCAACGTAAAAATGCCATTTAAAGTATTGCCTTATTGTGATGCTATTTATGTGGAATGTTGACAGGAAAAAATGAATTTGTGTGAAATGACACTTTGAAGAATGTTTGCTTTATGGCACACTAACTTTTTCTGTGAGCTCTGAACCCTGTGGTAAAAGATCATGGTAAGCCTGTAGCGTTGAGGCTTTCACCTCTGCCCTCCTCTTCAGTACATCACATTGGACTTCTCTGTCAAAGGAGGTAGCAGATATCAACAAGGGGAATAATTCTGTGGATCAGATCTGTAGAATAATTGATTCCTGTAGGATAAGTTGGTTACTTATTTATGTTCACTATAATGTGCCTTGGTTTTTGAGTTACTTGTATCAGTCTGTTCTGTGATGCTTGATATATGAATATTTTAGGTATGTCTGAAAGCAGTTTAGTTTTCTAAACCTCTTTGAATTTAGATGACCTTGTCTTTTTAAAATATAGTTGGATGTTTAGGTGGGAAGTAATTCCCATCTTTTATTTTTGATGGTGTTCTGCAAATTTCACAGCAGTGTGCTGTATTTAAAGACATAGGATTCTGTTAATTTCCTGGTTTTAAATCCATATCATCAGTCTTACTTATACATTAAAACACGAAGGATTTAGTGAGATGAAACTTTGTACTACTTAAATCAATTTACCACTTACTGTCATATGTCTACACCATTTAACATCACAATTTTTTTGATTGGTCTTCTGATTTCAACTTTCAATACAGGAAAGCTACCTGTTGGTCTAATTCCATATTTTGAATTTCTTTCTTAGGGTCAGTATGGAAATTATCAACAGTGAAAAAGTACTCACATTCCGGTAGACAGTATCTATTAGCAGCCATATTGTTTCCTCAGCACTGTGGACATCTTCCTGAGATGAGAACTTCCCAATCCATCTAGCTTTTGGAAGAATCTTGTGGATAAATGGCTGTTTTATGGTATGCAGTCTTTATGGGTTAATTACAAAAGACTGTAGATTCTCAGAAACTGATTTCACATCTCTACTCTAGATGGCAATATTGGACAGAAAATATGTGACATAACAATTTGCAGTGAGCTGAGAACTGTATATCAAATAGACTGTTACAGACAGAAGGGTGCGAACAGCTTTGTATGTTTATGAAGGTTATGGGAATTTAATATTTTTTCCACAGATTTTTTTTGTAGGGGGAAAGGGGAAATGCACACTTTTTACAACAGCAATATTTTGTATATTATGTTTTTCATGTGGTGAATATGCAAACAGTACACTACTCGCTGGGCAGGATAAGAAATCTACTGTCAAAATGGGTAGGGGCATGATAAGTGCTTGATTGTGTACGTCCTTGAAATGGTGTACGATAAAGATAACAGTGAAAAAAGACGAAGAGCGTCAAACATCACTGATAGGTTCATGTACAAAGAATAAGAATCCCAGTTRTCTAAATGGGAACATAATTAAGGACAGTATAATATAGTCTTGTGCAAAGATTAATTTTTTAAGCTTTCCAATTTTTCTGAGTGAAGCATTTTTGTAAAAATTGTTTCTAACATAGTTTGACAATTTCCTGCAACATTTTGGGGGTAACAGGATAAATGTTTGGGTTGTATCTCTTATCTCTGCATTTTGTCACAGCTTCACATCAAGCAAGCTGTAATCCCTCCTAATAATTGCAATAACACAGAAAATGACAGGTGTTAATTTTACTTGGCTTGAATATGCAAAGAACTCAGAAAAGAATATGGAGAACAGGACTGTATTGTGTAAGTGTATTTTAACCTTTAGTTGAATAATTTGTATGTATCAAAATAGCCTAGAAGACTTTGTAAAACCTATCTAAACTTTCCTAACTGGGAGTTAATATCTTTAGAAAGGGGGCATTTTGTGTGTGACTCCATTTTTCTTCCTGGTTAACATGAGACCAAGGGATGTCTTAGAACATCAAATRTAAAACCTGTTGGTAAGGTAAATGCCAAATTTTGTTTTGAACTGCATTAATGCTTATAGTGTTGCATGTGAGATAGATGCAGCACCTTGATCAGTAGCATAGTAAACAAAAATTGGTTTTGAGGCTGTCCTGCAACTGTATATCAGATAAATTAATGGATATTCTGTTGTGCAGGAATATATGTATACAAGAATTCCTGGCAACTTTTATAAAGGACATAACTTAAAATTAGCCCAGGAGTAAAATCATATTTTTTTCAGTTCGCAATCATGTCTGAATAGGAAAAAAAAAATGGTGTTCATTGTATGTGTATGACCTTATACATGGAAAACAAGATTTTCAATTTGTTCATCATTTTTAAAGGGAAAACAATTTTCTTTTACTTAAAGTTGGTTGATAGAAAATACACATCAAGGTTTGAAGAGATATGGTATGAGGAGCATTATTATGAATGAAATGCTTGTAGGTTCTGTGCCAATTTTCCACCACTGTGTACTTCATTGCTATTTAAAACTGTACTCCCATCAATTCTAACAGAAGAATAAATTATTTGTGATTTTAATTTTCTCATTTGTTTCTTTAAATTAGATTTCTATCACTCTGATGTCTCATCTGGAAATTCTGCTGTGGGTTTTTATTATATAGAAGTTGGGCCAGGATAACCAAACTGTATTTACATTCTAGGACTTTATCAAAATTCTCTTGCCGTAGCCAACTTAATTAGAATTAACTGTTCAGTAATCAGCATGATGCGTAGGTTGTTTGTTACGAAATTCTTCCTGAAAATGAAGGTCCATGAGGCTATAATCAAGATGACTGAATTAGATAAATGAGTTGAGGAGGCAAAAATGTGTTGAACCCAACCTGGTGTAGATATGTTATCTCATTTGAAATAAGCTCATCTGACATTAAGAAATAATTTGTCTTGCCAGCCCATCTTCTGTTGTCTTATTCTCCTTTTTAATGGAAACTAAAATTGCAATTTTAATAAGCAGAATTTCCTCCAGGGTTTCCCTCCTAGAGACTACTGCATTTGCAAGGTTTAATTGTTTTATAACGGTCCTGTTTCGTAAAAGTTTTTAATTTGTGGTGACAAAAATTGCCTTATTCCTCTGGTACTATGCTAGAAGAACAACTTGAGAGACGAGAGCTCTACTCAAAAGTGAGTATTTCTACTAAAACTCTGTATTAAAAAAAATCAGTGTTCCCTAAACAAAAAAGAAGCAAGAATGCATATAAGATGATGAAACAGCAAGATACAAGGTTCGTTTTAGTCTGTATCCTTTATTAAATAAAATCCAACCAATAGGAAACTAGTAGAAAAGGTGTTACATTTTGCATGTAAAATGCCAAGTGCAGAATGCAGAAAATAAGAGGGTGGGGAGGGGGGGACCTATACAGCAAATCAAATATGTGAACAGAAACGGTACAAATATCCTAAGAGTAAAGAGACAGAGTAAATGAATGAAGTGATTTTTGCTTGTCATAGTGTTGTGATTTTTGCCATCACATTTTGCTCTTTCTTTTCAGATGGTTTTACTTCCCCTTCTGCTCTGTGAATGACTCATGATAGGGAGAAGCTGGCTCACTATTTGGAGTGGAATTGACTTCACAGTGTTCTAACAAGAACAAGCAAACATGCTGCATAAAGCAGAAAGAACAAACATTTTTTTGCAAATAGTCCCACTTTTGTTTTCATATCTAAGTTTACTTTTAAACATTTAAAGTAATTGACTTTTTTTAAGGTGATACTCCTGATAGAGGGGCAAGGACATCGATGCAAAATATCATTGTACTACTTTGCAGTTCTCACCACAGAGGATGTTGAGGACATACTTTCCTATGATTAAAAAAAAAAGTATCATATTTTAGTTCCAAAAAAGAAGGGAGTACTTAAATTTACGAAATGAAGAGAAATTGTTACATCAGCAAGGCCAGGTGAAATTCAGCCAGAAGCCCTGAAGAAATTTAAAAAGAAAGTAGCTGATTTTTCTTCATGGGCAATAGTTGCTGTACCATAAAATAGGATCATATGGGAGATACTCTATGAAACCAACCCAAATGAATCTTTTAGGGAGACTAGATAACTGGCTGAAGTAGTAAGTTAAAAATCTGATGTTAAATACTATACCAAATGATGATATATATATGCTTACATCCATCTGCCCCAAAAAGAACCCTCACCAAAATCTGCCTCTGAAATCTACTAAAATGATTGTAGAAGATCAGTAAGTCTGACAGAATTGATCTGTATTTGTATATTCACACAGCCTTAAATTCTCTGAGAAGCTGCTGTCATAAAAATGGACCATACAATAAGATGAACTGTCAAACACTGGAAAGTAGATAAGATGGGAGAGAGAATAGGAATRAATGTTAAATATCAAAAATGATGACACTTGATAATAAATTATGCCAGAGCTTCTGTATTGGGACCACTGATTAACACCTATTAAAAGAAGTGCAAATAAGTAATCGATGTTGAGATAGCAAAATGAGGTGAAAATAGTGCTACTTAGATTCTTCAGGACCTAAAAACAGAGAGTCATAGCAGAACTTAATAAATGGCATAAGAGAGCTGTTGTTGACCAATACAACAAAATAGGTATTGGAAGGAATAATACCAGTTTACTCATATGCAGTTAGTTAACTGTCAGGAGAAATTCTGTGGCTAGTTCAGTGAAATTCCAGTATCAGAGGTCACAGTGCCAAGAAAATGTTTAAGGTGTGATGGTATAGAATGCTTACCAAACCACTGTAAATCTGATTAGAGATTTTTCATCACTTAAATTTTTGTGTAAATTCTTTTCTCTCCTGTATCAAAAAAGGATAGGTGAGGTAAAAGATAAATGGGTAATGAATGATAAGGAAAGAATGAAGTATGAGTAAAAGTTTAACAGACGGATTGTTCGTTTCAAAAATGATAATGGGTAAAATAGAGGTACATAGTAAATAGTGCAACTTCTGCAAAAATACAGACAATGTATGTTGAAGATGAGCAACAATACATTTTAACTGATAATAGGAAATGCTTTTTATGAAATGCATAACTGCAAACTCGATCCACAAGATGATACTCTTGAGGCCAGAGACTTAGTAGGATTAAAAAAGGAATTAGATAGTTATATGTATCAGAACGTGCACAGTTACATCCAATCAGATGAAACAGTTTGTTTTGAAAGAATATAAAACCTCAAACTTCACAGCATTAAATAACAAGCAACATGCTAGACTTTGGAAGAAATTCCTCTTGGTGTCTTAGGAAATAGTGGAAGAATGTTTAGTTTTCTTTTTGTCATCCTTATTATCAGACCCTTACTCTGAAAAACCTGGTAGTAGGCATTATTAGCAGCAGTCTATTGGATTAGATTGCAGAACTAAAATGAAATCTAGATCTGAACTGGTGTGACAATGATCTGTTCAGAAAATGATTTTTTTTTTCCCACCATGATGGTGAAATGAAGCATCAAAATAATGTGAGTAGTGAGATGCCTGGGATGTATTTGCTAATGTGCATTATTACTTATCCTAATAAATGTATTTCTAAGTTATATGGTTGTTACATAGCTTCTAAATCTGGCTTTTTGGTGAAATTGCTAATAATTCCAAAATTGGCCCTATTCTATTAATTTCTGCTTCTGATCACTGGCACCACTGAAAAACTATCGGTTTTTTTTTCTGTTTTGAGGTCATGAGTTGACTGAGGAGTCATGTTGCTATCGGCTTCTCTGGCTAATTGCTCAACTCATTTTCCACCTCCCTTTGGTGAGTGATGCATTTGGCTGTTCAAAGGGCATTTTATGGAACAGTTTCAGCTCTCAGCTTGCGATAGAATGGGCACATTGGTTTCCATGAAACACACACCTATTGTAAAGGCCTTACTTCTGCCTCTCTAATTCCTATCTATGTTTCAAACTTGCAAGATGCTGGGTGTTTTCACTCAATTCCCATAAGTTTCCTGTGACATACTTTTTCAACAAAAATTCTTGACTAATTTAGCAGAATGAATGATTTCCCGTGCCTGACATCTGATTATTTTATTTTTTTCTCCTATAAATAATGTTTTCTAATTTCCCCTTATTAGTCTTCACTTGATCTTAAATGAAGGTAGTTCAGTATTCCAGTGGTTTTGCATATTTACATGCAAGTTTTGGTCTAAAAGAACTGTGGGGATGGAAAAGAAACTGCTAGAATATCCGAAGCTATTAGTCTGTGAATTCTTCAGAACACTGCATTATGTTCACTTGACCTGACATTTTTTAAGCAATCGGTGAATTGCCTTATGAATCCTTTTGTATTTTGGTTCATTATTTTCATTTCAGCTAAAAGTTAATTTTACACAGCATAAATTCTAATCACCTACTGCAGTAGGATGTTGTCAGAAGTGTGCTGGCATCTTGACATAGGTCCATTACAGATACTTTTGTAGAAAAATACCATTTGCTAGGGCAGATTTGGTAGAAATACTCATTTTCATGAAATTAAGCTACATCAGTGCTAGTGCCTATTTTTTCTTAGCAAGCTTTAAATCAAGTGAAGAATTTTCAGTCTGCAGTTTTACATTGCCTTTTGTTCAGTAATAACTTTTCTGATTCTCAGCTCAGAGGCTTCAGACCTCTTTTCCACAGAGCTACAGTATTAAGAAGTGCCACAGTTCTTAGAGTTTCTGTCTAAATACTGGTTATGGCCTTACTTGTTAAAATACTTTCTTGTCAAGTCAATACGATGTCAATCTGAAAGGTTATTGATTTGTATATCTATGTCTCTTTTTTTCCTAGCAGTGATACATATCATTTTGAGGTTAGCTGTTTTTTATGTGAGCACCAAGTAGCTATGTCTATATTTGCTCCCAAGGCTGTTTTCTGAGCTGGGATAAAAAGTTTGCCTCCTACCACGAGATACCTTATTTAAAAGCTTACTGTTCAGAGAAGAGCCTTCTGCCCATAAACATGAGAGCTTTTAATTTCTTAAAACTAGAGAGCATGCCCATCTGAATGTGACAACTAACCAACTTGACACTGATTTCAGATTTGTCACCTGCTCTGGTATCCCTGTACACTCAGGGAAGATAAGAGCATAGCAAAACTGAGGCAAGCCTGTAGGCATCTATTGTGTCCCCCAAAATTACTGACTGATGGTGAGTGGTTGATTTGAGGTCTGTAAATGGATGTCTGGTGGGTACTAGGAAATCTGTAACCACTACAAATAGCTTGCCTGCACGCTAACATATTTAATGGAGCCTGGTGTTCATTGGTGCTTGTTATGAATGTTGCTATGCTGTTGCTATAAGGATAACACTGATACTTTATTACATCAGTAGCTTAGTTCTGCTTTGTGGCCTGTATTACTTGCTCTTCAATTTTGCATTGCTTTGGGTTTTCCTGCTCTCTGATAGCAAACAAGGGAGGCAGAAAACCAAGATCATTATGAGAGACCCACTCTTCTGAGGAAGGAATAATAAACATGGAGATGAATGAATTGAACTGCTTGGTTAGTTGTTTTGCCTGTTGACAATTTGTAGTTTAAAATGCAGTAGACCTGAGCTCTGTGGGACAAGCATGATAGCAGTGACCTCCTAACTAGGTTTTTCTGATACTCTACCCTGTGATCATTGTTTAAATGACCACTGACAGCTAGTCACCATCTGAATGAGCACTTGATGGTATGTCTGCACTACCAATTTTCATCAGTTAATTTGAAATGAGCTAATGTGCCAAAACACCTTTTGCTGAGCTGCTTACGCTTTCACTGAGTTTTTACAGGAGGATGCTGCAGGGTGTCATGCTGGCTGATGTATATTT
The DNA here is from genome assembly GCF_003343035.1 of Apteryx rowi. Lineage (NCBI taxonomy): Eukaryota > Metazoa > Chordata > Aves > Apterygiformes > Apterygidae > Apteryx > Apteryx rowi. The sequence goes on from NW_020447786.1 coordinate 1,171,836, forward strand.
GACTGTGTTTCTACAACACATTGGTTCAGTAACTCATTAACTTGTAGGCTACCACATTTTACTGTGACATCAGTCATGCAGACAATTTGTATATTTAGGCAAAAAACGAGAAGCTCRCTCCCTCCTTTTTTGCTTTCTCTTTGTGGAACCATGTTGATCATCTCTCCTGTTTCTGTCGTCCATGATAGCTCAGCTTTTGACCATGTCCATCCTCTAGAAGGTTAGCAGGCAAGACTGCCTCTGAAGCCTGACACAAGTGCAAAGGTGGAATTGCTGCTGGAGACACTGGAAGATGCCTGTGATAAAAAACTGATAGGAATCTATATGGAGCTGCCCAAGTGGACAATGAGAAAATCATCTCCAGTTTCTGCTTCGGTCTGTGTTTTGAAACCACCTTCTGCATTGTTATGAGGAGGTTGGTTCTGGGCCTGAGAGACAAGTATAAATTAGTGGATTTACATCATCCTCGTCATTTGGAAGCAGGACTTCTGGTTGAAGATCTCTATAGGGAACTGCTTCTTGCACTTCAAAAAGAGCACACCTTCCAGACACCAGTAAATGTGAGGAAGAGGGTGTTCATTGCCCTGAAACGGCTTTCTTCTCAGTGGCCAATGACTTTGAAGTGGGAAAGCCCACTACAAGGAAGATGGCTATTAAACTCTGCCTCCACAAAAGGAAGTTAGTTAAGGAAATGTAAAAATCCACAAGGTCTTGTGGAACCTTGCCCGACACGGATTCCTCAGTTCCAATAACTTACACATCCTAGACCGCCTGTGGCTACATTAACAAGAAGAGTTACTATTCCATTGTTTTGCAAAGTTTCATGAATTTTCAGATTTATTGACTGCCTTCATTGGCCCAGCCTGTGACATTCCTCCCCTTGCCCCACCCATGTTCTGCAAGTCAAGGTCTTCAGAGCAGGAGAGACTGATACTTCCTTTTCTTCTGGGTACATGGATGTCCACGGAGTGTAGATTCCTAAGTGCACTGTGGGCAATGTTGCCAACATCCTGTGGCATAGGTTCATGAGACCCTATGTAGAAAAGCATGCATGGTATAAAAGGGTCCATGTATTACAGGAGCATGCTTACTGTACACTGATGAATCTGAGAGCTATGTTGCCTTCTAAAGCATAAAATAGATGTTTGAGTAAAGGGAGGACTTAGTAAGCTGCGAGGAGGATGAGGTGGTGAGGCTTGGAAACATCCACAAAGTTAAGGGCTTCAGGAGATCTTCAAGGACAAGGGAGACCGCCAAGGTGTGTAGCACCAGTGCCAATACAAGGGGAACAACTCAATACTTTACAACGACTGAGATGGCTGATGGCATTCTCAGGAGTCATCAAGCAGGATCATAAGGTAATTCAGGTTGAAAGGGACCTTAGGAGGTCTTTAGTCCAATCTCCTGCACCATGCAGGGTCAACTGTGAGATCAGATTAAGTTGCTTAGGATTTTTTCCAATCAGGTCTTGAAAAACTCCAAGGGTGGAAACTGCACAACCTTTCTGGGCAAGCTGTCCCCCTGCCCGATTTCTTCTGGGTGAAAGAGTTTCCTCTTTACTGTCTTGAAACATCCTTCTCTGAGTTGGCTGGATTTTGTCAAGTTTGGTTGAAATTTGTCAAGGAGTTCAACTGAGGGTAGGCAGGCAGGCACACACATAGTTTCCTCAGGAAGCTAACAAACAGTGAACTTCCATAAAGATGACTTCTGTAATCTCTGAGGTTGAAGAGGTAACATGGGGGAAAAGGTCTAAAGAAAAAGGTGTTCAGGAGAGCAGGCAAATCCTTAAAGAAATTATGCTATGGCTAGAAGTACAAATTATCCCAACATGGAGGATCAAGAACTCATCAGTGCCTTCAAACAGAAGAGGAAGTGCATTTTTAGGCTAAGCTTAAACAAATAGTAGAACTTGTTGAAATAAAATCAAAACAAGCCACAAAATGAAATATAACTATCCATAGATATCAGTAGAAAGAGAAAAGGAAGAGATGGTCCAATGCTCCGCAGAGAACAAAAGCTGTAGACAATGTTGCTGAGGAGTATTTAAGCTTAGGGCACTGTTCCTAAACATGGGTAGAAATAATCAGTTACACAGATGCCTGAGAGGAAATAATTCATTAGGTACATGTAGCTTTCCTATAGCTATAGCAAATGATTAGATTGTTACCCCTATCTTAGGATCAAGGAACTAGTAAAATAAAAGCAATAATAATGATACAGTCTAGATTTGTTATCTTATGGCTTGTATCAGACCAATTTATGGCAGGAGGAAAGACAATGGGCACATTAGAGGTAGGCTCTTGGTGGGGATAATTATCCCCAAATGACTACTGTCAAGAGATGAGTATGGAAAGATGGTGGTGGGTAGATCTCAGAGGGGAATAACATGTATTGATGGTATTTATCAAGCACAGTGAGCTGACCGCAAGATCCCTAATAGTATATTGGCTTATTATAATAAGAAACATATATTAGCTCTAACATAGATTACACCTTTTCTTTTAATCCCCACCACTGCTGAGGGAGCCATGAACTTCCAGCAAAGTGTCTGATGGGGAGGGGAGTAAATACACTGTCTAATGGAGAACCTGCCAGCTGCCACATCCCTTCAGAGTGAGAAGGAGTTTTGGCCTGTGGAAGATGGCTTTAGCAGTTGGCTCCTTTTAACTTCCCTCTCAGTTTCTCCAAAATTTAGGGGATTAGGGTGCAAGAAGAGAGCCAAAGGAACAAAAATAGATATTTTTAACTACTCCCCATCCCTCCTGCTTGTAGACTCTGGACAGTCTGAAGAAATAAATTTGGCACGTAGCCCATACTGCAATAATGCGACATGACAGTGGTTGAAGAAATACCTCATCAAATACATTTCCAAATACCTTTCTTAGTCTGAGCGTGATCACTGCTGGTGGGAAACAGGCTGGCGTTGAACCATACCTACTGCTCAGACTGTGCTAGCTGGTTTGTACACACATGCAAGTACTTCTTCTGAGGTGTGCTGAACAAATATTTTTGAACCATATGTGGATGTTGCCTTGCTAGTAAGCACAGGGATTTGGAAGGAAGTGTTGTGTGAGGTGATATGCTAGAAGAGGAACAAGTTATGCATATTTTGGCACTTCCTGTAACATCTGAGACCACAGGAACAAAACAACCATTTCTATGTTATCTACAAATCCCTAAAATTTTTAAGAAAAGTACTTCAGACACTCCTTAAGGGCTTATGAGCAGAATCCAAAAGACTGTAACTCTCTTCAGCAACAGTAGCTTTACTAAGCCATCAAAACCTAGTACTTTAATTTCAACATCCCACTCTCCAGCAAGTTGTTGAAGCCCCATAGCAAAGTTGAGTACTTCAAATCCTGCCAGTTACAGCTCAGTCCTCATTCCCACATAAACACAACCATTTTGCAAACATGATCTGATATTAATTACCCCCCTGGCACCAAAAGTCAGGATTTCCTGATGCAGCCCGCTAATGTAAAATGCATTAGTGAAAATGCTGGCTCCAAGGGGTTAGATTCTCTAAATAAACATAGCAAAGTTCTTCTTTATTCACTCCCAGGCTATTCTGAAAGACTGATTTCTCAAAAAAAAAAAGAAAAAAAAAAAGGACTACAATCATCCTTGGGTTTTTAATAGGTTATAAATGCTTTTTTCTATTCAGTTGCAGGAACTGAATGTCAAGTTGTAGGTCAATGATATCTGACTCTTCTTGCCTTAGAATGAAGTTTGTCCAGGCTCCTTTCTGTGATCATGTGCTTCATGTTGTCTCTTTAATGGTAGGTGGCTGAGGATCAACAGGACACTTCTGACTCTTAGTCGAAGGTAGCAACACTAAAATTTGTGGATAAAAACCTAAAAGTTTCTTAAGAGGTAGCGAAGATTATTATGTCAAAAATATCTTAATTTCTAAGGCATTTATTTAGAATGATTTTTCTTCCACTAAAGATGGGAAGGAAGAATAAAACAAAGCCAGATTGCAATGCAAGAGAAACGTTTAGCTCTGTTAACAAAACATGGCTGTGAGGCCGGTGATTTTCATCTGAGACAATAGTCTGTATCTTCATTGTCAATACCAGCTTAAGACATTGCCACCTTCTGCCCGTACCACAGTACATTGCCTTCTCAGTTGTGCCAAGAACAGGATCAGGAATTTTGATCTTGCTTTAGAAGAAAAATAAGGAAAAAAATTTTTTTTTTTTTTTTTAAAGCAAGAAGCCATTTACAGCACGGTCCCATACAGTGTTGTCCTGGGACACCTGGTGGGCACAGAGAATAGCAAGAATAAGAGGCTGCAGCAGCAGTAGTTAACCCAGATGTGGCTGCCAAAGCTACTTATCATTGAGCTGTAGCCTGAATGCCAGCAGCAAACAGCTGGGGCTGTGCCGGCAGTTCACAGGGCGCGAGCTGCCCACCCTCATCAGCTGCCTGTGGGGGACGGTCCCACTACGAGAAAGCACCGTGCAGGACAAGATGGAAGAGAGGGTCAGTGAGGGGTGAACTCAGCCTTCAACTCTTCTCTCCTACCTGTGACTGGCCACACAACGTGAGCTCCTCCAAAGTCCCATGCTGTAAAATTTCCACACTGACTAATCGAAGGCAGCCTTAAAAGCCCTGTGGGAGATGCGATAGCATGGGAGTCAGAGACCAACAAGTCATAAGCTGACTCAGACCCCCCGGCCTCACTGCTCCCCGTCTTGTCTGTGCCCGGGGTTTTAGAGGGGGTCTTCAGAAATGAGACCCAAGATGTACATCCTTATTATACATCTCTTCTGCTGTTTGCATTTCGATACCTTTCCATCCTTAGGGATCAGGCAAAGAGTGTGTGTTAAAGCCCTGTTACGCTAATCTAGCCTTTTTATATGGTGTAATGAGGCTGGAATGGAGTGAGGGTTTTAATCCATAAATGGCAAGTACTATATAACTAGACTGTCAAAATAATGTGTATTCAGTCCTCTTCCCATTTCAGAGTGGCTAAAAATATATATGCTGTTACGATAAGATCAGATACCAATACAAACATCTCATCCCCACCTGATTTGAAACACAAATGCCTGTTTAATATTACTCCACTACAAATTAACAAATTTTGTACCTGAAATGCTGTCCAGCAAGTATCATAAAATCTCTTCAGCTAATGGTTCTGTCACATCTATAAGAAGGGCTGAAACCTGCAATAGGTTGAAAGAAAATTGAATTACAATTTCAACAGAATAGTTATCCAGAACAAATTTTGTTTGAATCATCTAATGAGGCATACTTAATCTCTGGAAAACTGCAGTGTTTCTTAGAACAGTTTTCAAATGTTAATTCTGAGGGTAAATGCATCTTTTTATGTATACAGTTTGTGTATGCCATGTTTTATGTTGATTACAAATTTAGCTTTCTTGATTCTAGCTGAAAAGAAAACCCTTTCTGTCTTGGTATTCTGGCTTTGATTTATCTATTTGTTAGTTGAATCATGTCCTAGAAAGTGTTTCACTTTTGTCTTGCACACTTCTGGAGGGAAGAGTCAAATGACAGCTTCAATCTACTCCAAACTTTTTTCTTAATCTGAAAAAAAGTTTGCTGTACAAGTTCTCTACCAGGGTCAAGATCTAGGGGGTAGAGGATTCTAAAATTTCTAAACTAAATATCTCTTTTCTACTCAGAGTTTTCAGAATTCATTCTTCGTCATGAAGGTCTGAAAGGTTAAAAATAACTGTACCTCCTGAGACTTCTCCCTGGGCTATGTTCTTCCCTGGGATTCTGCAAGCTTTTTCCACCCAAACTGGGTCAACCTCAGTGCCTAATTTTAAAATCTCTGGGATCCAATGCTTTATAAAAATCAATGAGAACTTCCCCATTATATAATCCCAGCAGTCACATATGATATGCTCTGGCCTGATTCTGCTGAAGCTTGATTTTATATATTGAAATGATGATTATTAGTTTTAAAGAGCTGTGAGCTCCTTGTGGAAAATTATGGGGAAAATTCTTTATATCTAGAGTCTTTCCTCTGTCTCTTTCTCTCAGACTCTCTCCTTTTTAAACAGGAAGTGCATTGACATTACAGTTAAAATGAGAATGTTTCGTGCTTGAACTTACAAAATTGTCTTTTAAATTAAAGGTTGAGAAAATACACTTTCTTACTTTGGCTGTGATTGTATGTCATCTCTTTTACTCTCTGAAAAAGTAGTTATGAGAATTGGTAATGGAGACAGTATCATAAATACCTGTACAAATGTTGTTTTTCTAGGCATTTTGATACCACAATTGTTCATGAAATTAGCCTGAAGGTCTGGGAAGAACCCAAGCAATATTAAATAACATAGGGGACCATTATTATCAGATAAAAGAATAAACCAAAATGATTTAGGTATTTATGTAAATTACCTCATTGTTTTTCCACTCTCTACTTAGAACTTGCCTTTGCTATGATGCTTACAAAATATTTGACAATTGCTTGGCTGCTGGCATGCTAAACTGGTGTCCATCATACTCACCCATATAGCCTCATTCTTTCTGTGCTCTGGCTTTTCTGGTGATATCCATTCATTTCTAGCCTTAGACTGTGTATTAGAATAAGATTCTTTTTCATCTGTGTTTATGCAGCACCTAGCACAGAGATGGCCTGATGCATGTCAGGGATTAGAAGATGCTCCTACAAAACAAATGAACAGTGTCTTGGGGATCTGGGAGTGACATGAAGAATTATTCAAGATTCAGCTCCATAAAGTAAATCACTAAGTCAAAATTGTTAACGATACCTGTGACAGGCTGCTTGATAGCAATGCATGGTTTGGAATATTATTGTAAACAATTTGACAAATATTTTAGATAATGAACAAAGTAATAAAAAATCAATATCTGTTCCCAGATAATTTGTGAAAAGGAAAAAGAAGTAAATTTATCAAATATATTGTTTCTGCAAATAGTTCACCTCGTGATTTCAGAGGGGAAATAGGTAGGAAGAGAAAATGAGCTTGACAAAATAAACATTGGTTTATATGTCAATATCCTTGTAAATGGCAATGACAGAGGGGAAATACAGCTAATATGATATGGGAACAAAAATGTTTCTAAACAGAATATTTTGTTGTGTCTCTCCTGAACCTCACCAGCTCTTTAACAATGACAAATATTAAGGGTTACACACTGCCACCTAGTGAACTCAGCTGCGTGATATGAAGCTGTAACATAGCCCCGGCTGTGCAGATTGAGTAACACCTCCCAGCTCTTGCACTCTTTTGGTCACCATCCAGCACCATATATTTCCTTTTACTCTATGTTTATCTGCTGCAAATTACTGTTTGGGAAACAAACAGGCTGGTTTCTGAATTCCAGGGGAACAGCAGCCTGGCTCAGAGCAGATTTCCTTATGACTTTTTAAGGACAACATTAATAACATTTATAGCGATCTTAATCATTCCCTTTGACAGAAACAACCATAGAAGCAGGAAGCTCCTTCCAAGAGATTGACTCTGCCTTGTTTGTGACTTCTACCTTAATTAGGAAGCAAGAGGCATATGTCTGAAATCTACCTAGGTTGGAGCTGGACAGGTTTAGAAGCCCCAGGACATACATCATTTCAAAACTTAAGTATCCTAGACCCTAGCCAAGGTGTAGCTACGTCTGGATGACCTGCTGTCATATCCTTTCCTCAGTGGCATTAAGTTTCACAGCAATTCCCCTTCCCTCCTCCCATGGTTTTCATTACAGTCATGTGAATCATGCTTCTCCTAGCACTTGGATTCACAGGTGGAGGGGAACAGCTGCTCCAAAGAGTTAAAATAATTTATTTTGTTTCCGATTGGAGTTGTTGTGATTTTTTATGGTTTATTTTTAGGCTGATCAGATGTAGGAGAGGGAACAGATAAAGCCAGAGCTGAGATTAGGATGGAAAGCAAAGCCAGAGGAGTATGGAAAAACTGTGAGCACTCAGACCCCCGTGAGACAAGAGCCTGCAAAAACACCAGCTTAAGACCTAGAAAAGCAAAGCAGTCAAGCATGTGTGTGTGTGGAGGGGCAGCAGGGCCCCACCAGCACCCATTTTATTTCCCCTCCCATCGTCCCATGGCACAGACACTCCTCCTAGCTCTTGCGGGAAAAAGAAAACCATGAAGTCTGAGGTTTGCCTTTCCAGTTCCTGTCTCCTCCCCTGAGGAGGGTGTCTGGAGTTGCTCTGCTGGTGATGACAGCAGCTGAGCACCGCATGTGCCAGTGGCAGCAATGCTCTGAGCCCGGAGAAATCCCATCGCGTAATCCACCCTTGCAGAGCAAAGCGGGGCAGTGGTCTCGTGTTAAGGCAGTAGTGTGTGGGTAAGTGGAGCCCTCAGTTTGGGCCATGGGGACCTGCCAGGGTCATATAGGTGAAAACAGGTCCTGATCAGAGCTGGCAGCTGCTTTGCTGGGCTGTCCTTACTCCCTGGCTATTTGTGTGCAGGCTGCAGCACTGCTTGGTGCTCCCCTGGGTGGGATCAACCTGCTGGCTGGCCTTCTGAGATCTGTGGCCATCCCTCAAATCTCTGTATTTTATTTCAGAAAATAGAATCTGATTACAGCAAACTTACTAGTGGGACAGAGTCTCTCTAGAAAAAGGATTTTCCCTCTGCCAAACACTGGCATCCTAAATGAGAATGAGACTGCAACCGGAGAACAGGCCAAAGTATCACAAACCCCTCAGATGATCTCTTCTTTCCCATTAAAGCCCTAAGACCAGGCAACATCTGTCTGGGAATTTTATCTTCCTTCTTTCCACAGAATAATTTTCCGGTGGTGGTAATAAAGTTCTGGGAACGTGTTTTTATGTTTTGAGTATCCTAATGTGCAGAGATACAGGTAAACACGGTCTCCACGTGACAGCTTTTTTGCAATGAAGGGAAAATAACACCTCTAGCAGGTAGGTGTTGCTGAGCTCTACAGCCCAAGCTCGACATTAGCTGGGGTGCTCACACCTCAGCAAATTTTTTTCTCTGAGGTTCTCAGGAGGCCATTTGCATAGCCTGAGTGAAAAATGCCTGCAGTCTTCCACTCATTTTGGGGGGGACAGATGTTGTCTGCCATTAAGTCCATGCAATGGCAAGATACCCTACGGCAGGGAGCTGAGTAACAGTACTTGACAACAGACTGTAGGCACTGAATGCTGCTGTAATCAGTGAAGGTCTATGCAATAAATGACTTGTAGTATGTATTTAAATCTCAGTTGTCTGTGGAAAACATCAGTTTAAAGTACCTTCTGTCCTCATTATTTTGGAGTGTGTGCATTCAAACTGAACACAGAGTATCAAGGAGTTTAAAGTTCTTTTCAAGCCTATGTAAAACTACAGCCTCAAACACATATTTAAAACATAAAGAAATCTGACTTTCAAACAGCTACTATAAAATCTAGACAAATTCCTAATTTTAAAGATACTGATGAAATGCCTGTGCCAGTGGAGCTGTGGATCATATCCCCTTAGTTTGGTTTCAGACATGCTCCTCGGATTGGTGAAAAACAAAAGCAAAGAGTTGGGAAAGCCATTACAGGAGGGATTGATTTCAGTTTGTTAAGGTTACACAAGCCTCGCCCTGACTGCTCTTGTTCTCCAGGAGGCTAAGTGGTTACCTTAAATGTGAGGGAGTCTCTCCAGGTGCGGCAGCCAGTCAGGCAATAACAAGGATCCAGTGAGGATCTTAAAACACAAGCAAACAAAAAACCAAAGAAATTCAGTTCTGGTCCACCAATAGATAAGATTACCTAGATGACTTGATTTACGGCAACATTATTTGCAATACTAGCATTTTTCCTCCAGAGAAGAATGAATTTTCTTCTAAAGACTTTATTTGCTATCTGCACTTTGCTTTCCCTTGCACTGTCTGAATTTACTTTTCATGAGGACCAATGAACATCCTATTCATACAAAGACCAAATAGACATAGCAGGGGAAATCTGGCAAGTTTAGTCCTCTTGAAGGGTAAGTATTGCATCTCACTATACTTGATGGTAAATTCTAAATTTTGATAGCCTGAGATGTTAAGTTCCAGTTTAAAAAGTGGCACAGAGATTTAGGAGGCTACATGCTACTGGAAATCAGTGAGTGCCTGACTCTCTTTATGCTGAATCTTAGGCTTCTAGCTGGGTTTGCTTGGCCTTCCATACAATATTCATGCCCATAATTCTTCCGACATTTTTAATATTGTTTTCTATGCATTCTTTCTTTTTTCCAGCAACTGATTTGAAAGTCTGGCCTACAGGTGTTTAAATCAGTAGCAGTCCTTTAGCTGAGCTTCGTAAMCTTTCAGAAGGTCCACAATTTCTGGTGCCCAGCTGGTATAATGCTTCGACGCAGTCCGTCATGCAGCCCAGATGCACTTTCCTCTCCGCGCATTAAACAAGCTGTGTCTGAGTGCCCAGGTCCCCCGCCAGGCTGCTTAGGGCATGAACGGGTACAAGTGACCCACCACGCTGACTGTCTCCTTGGGCTTTCCGCAGCATGTCCCAGCATGGGCTCTGCAAAGGGACTGGGCAGCTGGATTGTTTTAGGCCATTGGCACTGGTGTTAAGGCCCAGATTTGCCTGCAACGCGAGCTGGCCCTTCCCAGAGCAGCAGCCTCCTCGACATGCCAGGGTTTCAGCTTTCCTCTTCAGGCAGGGTAGAGTTTGAACAGATGGGTAAGCTTTGCAAAGGGTATGAAAAGCAAACTTTTCCTTCTTTGGCTAGTATAGAACATATGCAGACAGACCCAAGCAAAGCTTACCTCTTTGCAGGAGGATATTTGTCCTCTTGCTTGGTCCTGCCATGAAATTGAACTCCTCTCCTGCTAATGAATACCTCCCTGCCTCTAGGCTTGTTCATCTCAAATGATCAAAGATTGTGAGTTAGATTCTCTCAAGAGAATCAAAGTAAGACGACTGTCCCCCTTATCATTTGAGTATAAAAAAAAATCTAAATAATGTTTTTTCGAAGAAATTGCCTTTGATTTTTTTAAATTTCTCTCCTTTTGTATGCCAGCTTTTAGCTGAAAAATCAACATTTAATGCATCCAGAAATGAATGCCTCTCCTTGCCTGCTTGAGATTCTGCTTCCCCTCTGCATATGTCAAAGACAGGGGAAATCCATGTTATACAGCTGTCCGGACTTTCTATTCTAACTTATCTTCATCTCTCCCCAATAGTTGTTCATGTATTAAGGCTCTAAAATGAAGATGGAACGATAAACAGCTAAGTAATATGAGGTATATTCTTTATGCACCCCCTGTGAAATTATTTTTCAATAAATATTTATGTGAACTGCAAAGCTCTTTAAATGTAAAAATGTTGTTACTGTGTCAACCATCTTGCTAACTGCTGGAAAACCCCTAACCTAAGCAGAGTTTTTTATAACTCAGCACATTAATTATATTTAGAATCCTTAATTATCTCTTTTCCATAGTCAACTCTAATAAGTTCCAAACATTTAAAAATAATCTTAAATAATTCTGCTTTCTTTGCATATTTTCAATCAACTGCACAAATATCTAAATTAGCTGGTGATTATAAAACATTTGGCTTCCTTTAAAAAATGATATTTAATTGTCCAATACAACACTTTCTTTTTTAGTTTCAATTACCCTTTCTCCTCACTACCTGAGGACATGCTTCCAGATGGATCAGACATGGTCCCTGCCTTCTTCTGCCTGCCTGTACCATCGCCGTCGTAACCCTCCTTTGCCTTTTTTTGCCTGTCTCTGGCTGCCCCAGCCCAGGCGGACGTTTCAGTCCCGGGAAGGCCGGCGGAGGTATGCGGCAGTCGCCCTTCAGCCGCAGGGGCCCCCCGGCCCCACCGCCCCGAGGCCCTCGGGGAGCCTTTCAATACCCGTGGCAGCAGCAAGCCCTTTGGTAGCCGTAGCGGCTGGGTCTCGGTTTGGAGGCTACTCAGACCAGGCATCTTGTTCTTAGGAACGTTTGACTGACGGCAAATCCTTGCCCACACCAAACAGCCACAGATAGATGAGGGATACAAATAAACTGCAAATGGCATTATAAATGGTGCACAGCAATATGCTTATGACTCAGTCGTAAACATATAATGACTCTTTCACTTATGCACACTGCAGTCGGCCATGCTAGCTGACTTGTTTACAAGAAAGATGTCTTTTTAATCACGATTTTTCACCAAAAATGTTTTCTGAAATATTGCAAACTTCTATTTTAAAATCCTATTTAAGCAAATTTTAAATTACCRGAGTCTCCATTTAAAAAGTAAATATAGAAAAAGAATATATCAATTTTCTTTTCTTTATTTTTTTTGAAGAGAAACCCCACCCCTATATTTTAACTTTAAAAAATATGTTACCCCAACAGGTCTATATWTGTTTTCTGAAGGGTTCCTGTGTTGCTCAAAATTTTTCAGTGCAGTAAGATTCCACCCAGTAGAAAACTTCTATGGTAGAAGAATCACACCCCACTTTCATTACAAAAATAAATAGTTTTATATGTCTGACCTTCTTTGGTACTCAATAATATTTCATTTGCTTTTAATCTGTTTTTTATTGTTTTTGGTGGGAGGCAGCCAGAGAATTGTAAAAGTGGGAGGCAGGTGTAAAGAAGACTAAGAGCATGTAGGGGAACTTTTCAAGAAGAAGGAGAGAGAATGCTGGAACAAAATGATAACACTAGACATTTTAATTGAAAACTTAATTTTTTCTTTAGGTCTACTGGTGCATATAGCAGCTGTCTTAATATCATAATTCTGCTTACATTTTCTGCCTTCCTAAGAGAAGCTGCATTCAGCGTCTGTTTAAGTGTAGCTGCATAAGCTTCCCACCACTGACGACTCTCTGTATGGAAAAAAGGTGATTCTACAGAGATCTCTTCCAAGAAACAGGATGGAAAACAGGATCAGAGAGAATTTGTTTCTGAAGAACCATTGGATTTTTTGTAGCTAAATTACTAAAGTGATCTGCAAGGTGAGGACAATATTCTTACCTTCCTCTCCTGTTTGTGCTTGTTCGATGTATAGATTTAATAATGTTTCCTGGTCTGGCAGGCAAGAGGAGTCACGGACTGAGTGTGAGCTCTGCTATGGCCTGTTGTGTGGCCTCAGGCAGGTCACTTAACCTCACTTGGCAAATGGGACCCTTATTGCCTGTTCACCTTTGTAAGGCACTTTGACAATTTTGGGTGAAAAAACATTGCTTTTATTTGGAGATTGTTCTACACTGCCTCTGTGGCAAAAAAAAAAAAAAAGCGATAATAAAACGGGGACTGAGTTTGCCCTTGGGGTAGTCAAAAATGAGATGAACATTTGAAGATAGTTGAAAAAATATTTTCTGGCAGATCATCTCATGTGAAAGAAGAAAAGTGGAAGCAAAGGGGAAATATGACTAACAGGATAGAAAAGAGAGATTTGGGTCTTGGGGCTTCTTTTTCTGTGCTAGGACTTCTGTGAGGCAGGTTTCCACCCTCTTACCATCCTTTAAATTGCAACATACTGGGGATTCCTTGCTGTTATTAGAGTGAAGTGAAGGCTCTCTCAAGGATACGTCTGAACAAACTCTCTCTAAAACTGACAGACCAGAAAGCCATGATGGCTCCTGTGAATGGTGTGCCTGGAGCAATGCTGAAGAGAGCCAAGAGCCGGGGAAGGAAGGAAATTGAGCCATGCATGCAGGCAGGTGAGGAGAAAACAAAACCTCTCAAATATTGTCTCAGTGTCTGTCTCCTGATGTATCAAAGTGGCAACATACAGCTAGGAAAAATCAGGATACACTGGAAAACTCAGGCTGGATCCTTTAATGGAAGAGCATGAGAAAAGCCAGCAGTCATACAGAAGCCACTGCTGAGGACCTTGTGATAATGCTAAGATACTTTCTACTGAAAGGACTGAGAATAAAAGTAAGAGACAAGTACTTAATCTGGAAAAAATGTTATTTAATCTGTGTTAGCAAAAAGGATATGTACAGTGTGCCAACAACTTCTTAGGCCTCTTCAGTACTGACTATGAGAAAAATAACAGCACCATATTGCAGATGAGTAAACCAAAGACCAAAACAGTTAACTTTCTTGCTATCATCACACAGTATATCTAAGTCATAGCTAGGCAGGATCCCATACACAGGGTCATTTCCCTGTCAATTTGCATGTCAAATATAAAGAAAAGATTTCAATCGTAAAGAAAGAATATTCAATTCACACAAGCAGAGAATGATTGCAAGGCACTCAAACCCTCCTCCCCCAGTCAGCCCATTGCACCCTGAGTCTGTCCAGGTCAGGAGTCCCCAAAGGCTGGCACATCAAATCTTCTTTCACAACCCACGAAAGACATTGTAAAAAACATGATTATATTGTATCTCAGAGTTACGTTGGTAGGTAGTCACTTCATCAACAAAACTGGGTACATGATTTCTTTCTGCCTTTCATGTTGCATAGTTACTGAAGTTTGCATGAAGTGGGTGGTGGTGTGAATATTACCTTCTGGGTCTGTCATTGTTTTCTGTCTGTTTTGAACTCATTCTGCACTATGTTAACAGCAAGATATAGGGCAGCAGAGAGTTAGACCAGCCTACTACCTTTTCACTTTAGTGCATCTCTGCATTTTTTTTTTTCCCCTCCCTCTCATTCCTATAAAGTGCTTTACCTATGGGGACTACGTTTTAAGTTGTGTTATAAAGCTGATGCCCATTTCCCCTATCCCAAGATTATTTGCACTGGATAGCAGCTATAGATAAAATTCAATGGACAGATGTGCAACTAAACAACTCAGATGACATAGACACCACTAAGAATTACATTATTAAGTAAAATGACATTTGATTTGTAGCTGTGAGACCAACCACTTTTGACATTCAAGAGAGCACAGCTATGGGCTGCCTTAAAAGCCTCCACACATCGATAGCTTTTCTGTTGCTAGGAGGAAGGGTTTTGAAGTGGGAAGAGAAACAGAGATTCTCTAGTCAACAGAAGGATCCTCATGTAAGGGTCAAGAGGGAGTAAAACTCAGAGAGAGAAAAGATTCAGCTGACCACAGTGTGCTATTCTCTATTCACTTTAATATCGACACCTAATGATATGGTTTAAAGCTAAACTTAGAGAATGTCAGGAGTTTTTTCTCATGGTGACATCCCACGTAGGAGGAATCTCCTGAGTTCTCTCTTGAAAACAGAAAGATGAAAAAACTTGCCTTGGAGAAATTTCCTCTGGATTTGAGCTTGTTGGTGTATTGTTTACTCAAATGATTTATGGACTGGAGATTAGTGAAGTCATAGCAACACAGAAATTGCCAAGTGAAAATAAAACCAGCCCTGTGTACTCTTATTGAACATAATCAAGGAGGCAGCTGACAAACAGGATTTTTTTTCTTGTTGTGCAGAGACTTTGTATGAGACAAAGCAGATTCTTGCCTTTCAAAACTCTTTGAGCAGTGTTTGGCATTCCAGTACCTGGTGTGATTAATCTGACTTCACCAAATAACTGATTATTTTGTATCCTGCCACGCGCTATAGATATAACCCACAAAGATTTATTTCCTTCCAAAGACATGAATGTGTCCTTCTAGGAGAATAGGGCTGGAAAGAAACTCATTCCTAACACTGTCGTAGACCTACTGTGAAGTCACATAGGGTGAGACTTGTCTTTCCCAAATATCACTAGCAAAGAGCCAAGAGTCTGAGCCAAGCTAGTCCCCCGGCACTTCTGACGGCCACGGAGAGGTCTATGCCCCTTGCAGAGGGGCAATAGCTTTCAGGGTAAGATGAACAGCATCCTGCAGTTGCCCTTCCAGGTGACTCCTGAGGGAGTCTTTCCCTCAGGACCACCTTTCAGAAGCAGGTTTAGGTCCTCACCTTTCCCCTCTGACCCCTTGCCTTTCTTTTCTAACTGCAAAAGCAGCATGACTGGTATGACCCAGTGTCACCATATGACGTGCCACTCTAAGGCAACAAAATGACACAGTGCCACTTCCTGCTGAGGAGAAAGGGGACAGAATGAGGGCATCTGCGTAAACTGGCAACTAAATGTTTGTGGTTTCAACCACTGTATGAGACTTCTTTTCTATATCCCTTTGTCTGTTTTATCTATTTAGGTTGCCTGACCCTGCAGAAGAGGACTTTCTCTTACATTATTTTACTACACCATCTTACACAATGGGATGATTTTTTTTGCAGCTTGAAGTTGCTACTGCAATACAGTTAATAATTCACAATAGAAAGACCGAATTTGAAATCTAATCTCAGGAGCAGTGTGACAGGGAGGTGGCACCTTGTTGGCTTATTTTACCACATTCATGAGTAGCCCTTTGTGAGCACAGCAAGGCTCTGGAATCACTTAAATTAAGGTGGAATTATTTATTCACTTGTATGCACTGGCAAACTGGTAGCTTCCCTTTTATGTAAATCCTATTTGGTCAAGGTAGGTAAATAGAAAGAAGAGTGTCTGTGGGCCTGGAAACTAGAAGAAGAATAGATAACTCCATCTATGAAAGCTGCCAAACTGTAGTCTAGTGTGAGATCAGGGGAGGCATATGTCAAGACTAGTGAGAAGAGCAATTTGTTCAAGTGGCAATTTAGGTGCAGAAAGATCAGTCCAAGAACTAAATTGAAAATGTACATCAATATCTTGCTGGTGTTTCTGTATGTAGCTGAGTAAAATCACATCCCTTGAAAAGTAAAGARGAAAGACAATGTTTTTTGGCAAGCTGGGATCTACAAAGAATTCTTGAGTCAGGCAAATACTATGTGACTTGGGGGATGGTGGCAGCTTCAAAGTCAAGGATCCCACTGAGAAGTGGTCTGGAGGCTGTCAAAGACAAAACAAAAATCCTTGTGGGGTTGCAGGCAGTGGATAACTGAGAAGATGGTTGTCTAGAAGAGATGCAGAACTACTGATAGCAAGAAGAGGAGAGGTCCCAGACAGAGCTGTATGAAGATGGGCTGGCCACCTTGTGTGCCTTAAAAACCCAAGGAAATCAACAATGAAGAAACAGCAATCAGAAAAGCTTTCCTCTGCTGGGTAAAGCTCCATATGGGCTAGCAGGTCCTCTCGTATAAAGCTCTTATGATGGTGGATTATCCAAAGTCTAATAATTCAGTGTTATCTGGAAGACAGTCCTTTTTTTTCCATTGGATACAACACTTCTGACCCTGTTGGGGGGTCAGCAGCAAATATGCTGCTGAAGGTGATGTGTATAAGCAGTATTAGTATCAATGTCCCATACAGGTTACTGGGAGTTCATATCCTATCATATATCATTTCCATGTCTCATACTGTGATTGTTTTGGTCTAACTGCCTCTCTTTAGATGGAGTTTTGCCAGGATGACTCAAAGAAGTGACATTACCTTTATCCAGTTCTTATTGTAACAAGAAGGAATAACATCTTTTTTACTCAGTGCTGATGCAGTGGAATACTGCCAAACTCCTGGAAAGCCTCCAAATCTGTACATTTCTCCTGCCCATTAAAAGCTAATACAGTAATACCAAAACAGAAAGCACTGTTGACGAAAACATATTTTTCCCACAATTTAAGATCCCAATTTACGTGTAAAATAAACATTGAATACAGATTTAATTTCACTTCTTACATCTTCTGATGGTGTATAATAGGAATAACACCTCTTTTAAAGTAAACTAGAAAAAGGCAGACTTTCATGCACTGAATAAAGATCTCAGCTCACAATTTTGGCTTCCTCGGCACACAGCACTGGTTTAGTTCCTAATTTCCTCTCGAGTGACTTAATGGTACTGTATTGCTTAATTATAGCAGTTGCAAACTCCATCCTCTAAGAAATATCACTGGGACCCAAACATCTGCAAGATTTTGAAGGAGGAAGATACCACATAAAATACCCATTTTTGTATTATTTTGTGTTTATTAGTCTGTCACACGTAGCATAGTTACTAAACAGATGGAGCAATGCAGCATTTAAATAAAAACCAATGTTAATGAAATACAAGATATTAAGTTACACACACTTTATCTGCTTGGAAGGCTCAAGCTACAGAAGGGGAGGTCTTGCAAGTAACATTAGTTTTTTAAAAATGAAATACAGATAGACCAGAGGTTCTAAAGATGGAATACATTTACTAGGTTATCCTAGACCATCCCTCTCTTAGCCAGGGAACATTGTTTTTGGCTGCATATTGATATTTTTTCATGCCTTCTTTTAAATGTCTCAAGTGATATGACTCTGTCATTTTCCTTTGGGAGTCTTTCATGGGCCTATTAGATCTCACTGTTGGGAAGCTTTTCCCCTGACTTTTCAGTGCAACTTTTCCTTTTTGTAGTTCCCATTACTCTTAGTTATATCCTTTTTATTACCTTTGATATTTCTTCTCCCTCCCCCCATTCCTTAGCGTTGCAAGTGAACATTTGCATGTGATAAAAATAGTTATCCCATAGAAATGTCCTTTGAGGTACAAAGGAATTTAGGCTCTCAGAGAAGAGGAAAGTAGATGGAGAAGGCATCAGCATGCAAAACAGTCTTATACCTGTTTGAGTATATTTGGCAATACCATTTATGGTGCAAGCCTGGTACCAAGCCAAAAATAGCAGCCACCACCAGTGAGAAATATGGGTCCCAGCTATAGCCTAAATGCAGTTTGGTGTGGAGCCAAATCTTTCCGCAGTTGTACTGTGCTAATTGGGATCAAGTTCACTAGCATCAACGGACAAACTCCACACTTACAGCAGAGCAAAAAAGCAAAATTCTCCCGAGCACAAAACTGTTTTTGATGAGAGCTGGACAGGGATCTCTATAAAGGAAATAGCATTGGCCTGTTCAGGGTCTCTATGATATTTGAAATCTTAAAACATGTTGAGTAGGAAGAAAGTTCAACATGGTTTAATGTAGTTACTGTTTCTATAGAAACTATTTCCTGGGCATCTACACCCAGTACTTTTGTCTCACTTTGTCCCTGGCTACCCAAAAAGGGACCTATGAGAGTGTGAAAAGTGAAGGTGGGGGAACAAGTCAAAAGTATTGCAAAACTGCACTTTTTTATATTACCTTCTCAGGAAAAGGTGTTTAAAAATAGACAGTTGGGAATGCCTAGTCTATTATTAATGGAAGAAAGTAAAAGAAACATCAAGATACAAATTCATCCTGATGGAGCTCCAGTGAACTAAGGAGGTCTAAAGGAATTTGTCTTTCGGTATCTGAAAAACTTGGTCCATGAGACCTACCTGCCCAGACTTTTTTATAGGCATAGTGATCTTTCAAACTTCACTACGAAAAATGTTAAGTACTAATCTTAAGAGTTTCCCCTGTTCTTTTGGAGAGTGATCAAATGGGTCACAGCTAAAGAACTGTTTCCCCAGTTTTGATCTCACTTTTGGAATAACACAACGAGAAATTCATGAAAGAATAGTACCGAGGATGTTGGCAACAGAGACAAAATTTAGCCTAAAACATTCTCAGAACTTTGTCTCTCCTTTCTGTGTTTTGTCAAGTTATTAAATTGTTAAAACCTAACAGGTAGTGTTTCCCTTCCCCATCATCTTCCCCAAGCTCAGTGTTTAAGTGGTCCTATTCTGAAAGATGGCTTTGTGTTTCTAAGCAGTGGGTGTGCAATTGCAGTGAGGGCAATGAGAGGTCAGGCAATGCCAGTCAATTGGGAGGTCAAATTATTTCTTTTCTTTTCCCTGGAAAAAAAGTACTAAATAATCCTTACTTCTCAGCAATCATATTTCTTGTGGGAAAGGATCAGAATTTGAATGGAGAATGGGGAAAAGAACTTATGCATGCAGATCCTATTAATTGTTAGCTTGAGCTGTGGGCAAAAAAATCTGCTAGACTCTGTTAAAAGTGCATCCTGCAATAAATAATGAAGCAATGTGATTCTCCCCATTTAAAATGCAAAAATGAAATAAAGAAATAAAGAAATATCCATAAATAGCTGATGACATTCTAACCCCAGTTGGCCTTCTGCTTTGCCAAAACTGTCAGCTAGATGTAAGGAGCCTGTTGCTGCTGGTACCTCTGCTGTTGGTCTTTTTGCCTCCACTCTTCTCTCCAAAGATTTCCTCTGGAACAGCAAACCGTTAGCATAAGAAGTACTGAATAACTGTCTTCTGAAAAACAGTTTCAATTCCCTTTCACGTCTTAATAAAAACCACTGCAGTGAGGCACTTACATACTGCACTTTGCATTTTTTAATGAAGACACCTAAATGTTCTCATCATTCCTTAGAATTTTGCTCTTCCTGTAAGGAACTTAAGATCAATCTGCTCCCACAAGAAAATACTCTTATATATCAATTATTAATGAACCCTTTCATAAGATTTCCCCAGCTCCCTGTTGCATGTCTCCTTTGGACATCCTGGATGATATTCCTGGTGGCTTTGAAAAGATTTGGGGAAAGCTTTGTTTTGTAGGCTCCCAATTAAAAATATTATGTGGCAATGAGAATCACAAGAAGAGCTAAGAGAGTTTTTTGGTCGAATCCCCTTCACTCACTGAAAAAGCCTATTTCAATTTGACCAAAGCTATTCAAGAATTCATCTGAGATTCAATGAATGATTTTAGCGGAACGGAAGTGGAATAAAAAGAGAAAAGTTTTACAGTGGTGATTCCAAAGGCAAGAAGACTGGCCTTTGTATCCCTTCTTCTTCCCCCTCAAGGAAGGAAAACAACCCCTGCGATTGCATCAGGGAGGAAAACAAGCAGCTCTGTGGGCAGCAGGGTGAGCAGAGCCTTCCTACGGGCTTGCGGCCGTCTCAGCTCGCTGCCCCACGCCGGTGCCGTGGCAGGAGGCAGCGTGGGGCACTGAGCCTGACCTCCTTGCTGCGGGCTGAGGCCAGCGGGGCTACTGGGACGAAGTCTGCACAGAGGCAGACGAGCCCGCGTATGAAGTCTGCCTCTTGCCCCCTCTGCGGAGGCACTAATTTGGGTTTTTCTCCTCTCTCCAGCTGTTCATTTTTATGAGACTTGTCGGAACTTAATATCTTTGAGACTTCTATTCCTCTCTCAAATTTGTCTGAAACTGGTTAATGGGTTGGAGAATTATTATGGGAGGACTGACTGACAGACAGCGTGACTGGGTAAACCTCATTTCCTCCCAAAACCAGACTGAAAGCAATGAATTGGTGGGAAAGGCTGTGCCACTTTCTTTGAAATGGACTTTATATGTGTCATTTGGATCCCTGCCCTATTTAATATACACCTTTTGAGTATGGACATTTATTACACAGTTAGATTAGCTGCACATAAATCTGCAGCCTATTCAACCTGTCTTACAGCTGCTGGGAAAACACTGTCACTGATAAGAAGTGCATTTTTTAGAGACAAATTTTTTTTAGAGACAAATTTCCAACAACTTTCAGCAGAGTTCTTTCAGGCACTTTTGACTAAGCATAGCATTCTTTGTTTCTTTTACTGGACTTTTCAGCAGGAGAGTTTCTCCAAAATATTATTGTTATTATTAAAATGATGAGAAGAGTGTATTATTTGCCCCTAGGCATTTTACAAAAATCTTCTGACTAATTTTCATGAATGCTTTCCTAAAAGTTCTGCAAATGGCATCCTAGAATGTGCCCTGGAACATGGGAAAAAGGAGGTTGCATCAACTATAGGTAAAATGAAAGAATAAATATGATTTTCAAGTTTTTCTTAATACTTGTTTTTCATTCCACTTGGTTCATAAGGATAGGAATAAATATCTTTGTCATTTTTGCTGGAGGTCATCTTGGCTGACTAAAGGTCAGAACAAGCAGCTTTATCAGCCTTTAATTTAGATGCTGAATAACAAAGAGATCTTTTCCTCTAACCTCTTTTGGGTATTTGAGTTATAGTAAGGAGATACTTGAAAAAAACAACAAATAGCTTTAAATGGTCTTACTAGAAGTACCTCACCCTCTTATTTGTTCAAGTTTAGTTTCTGAGGTGCTTTTAACAATCATACTGGCTCTCTGGTCATCTATAAACACTCCTGAAAAGTCAAAATGGACATGGTTTAATCTTTAGAACAAAAAACAAGAATCTTTTGCCACCCTACTTTAGTAATGGATTATAGGAATAACATTTCCAGGCTTTTGTTGTGCATGATAAAAAAAACATATATAGATTTAAAAAGCCATGTTCTCTTCTTCTGTTTTCAGGTCATTTTTTATGATGCCTCTTGCTAACACTCCAACTATAAATACATAATAAGTACCCAGTATGCACAGTCAGTGGTTTTTTTTCTTCCATTCAGTCTCTCGCAGCTGACTTTGCTTGGCTTCCAGGTTGTATTAAGACTTTTGGCTTTGAGGCTTCACTGAGAAATCTCAACATAGACTTAGAGCTTAGCAAGTGAGGGCTGTGAATAAAATCAGCCAGAAATACTGACAGTAAGTCAGAGGTGGGGAGCAAGGAGTAGAGGAAGCAATTGACTACCGGTGAAATCTAGGATTAAAAACATATCATTGGAAAAAATAGCAGAATATGAGATTCTCTGAAATATTCTCTGACTTAAAATCAGAGCCCCAATAAAAATTGAAATAAAAAAGTTCTGGCTTGGCTGTTTTATGTAAAATTCCCTCTTTACCTTTCAGACACAGATCAGGTACTGGGTGTTTCCTTTTCTTCTGTTCTTTAAAAGCCAAATTAAATCCATGGTTGTTTTATGGAGAAAATTGTAAGCTAGGGGGGTTTATAAAAAGATCTACAGAATGAAAGGTTTAGTCTTTTGACAGGGAACTAACAGGAGTGCTGCATATACTCAGTTATCGTAGTCTTTCTCCTGCAGTAATTTTTACCAACCTAAGCTCCAATTTTATACTCATTACTCAGGCAAGCCACTCATTGTTTTCACTGGCAGCTTTGCCCGAGCATGAAAGTCAAGAGGAAGCTTTGAAACTGCGAAGACATTGTAGAAAATTGTAACTGTTGGACTGATTTAAAGTTAAAGCCTGAGTTGTGGTACTGAAAGCTGTCTGAGAGTCTGCGACAGCAAAGATCCCTGTAGCCAGTCAAGGGCACACCCTCTTCTGCCTGACCAGACTTCCTTGGTCCTGGTCTGCATGGTCTACCTAAAGCACTAGGAGATGTCTGTGATGAGTTAAGAGCTACATGTTAAATGAACATGCAATGCTAAAATGGGCGTACAGAGGTGAAACCTGCAACAAAGGACTGCCATTACATTTTCAAATGTAAAACAATGCATTGGGGCATGAGTGGCTTGCATCTGCAAAGATGTGTCTGGCATAGAGAGTGAATGTCATAAAGGATTTTTTCGGTGGCTTGACTCAAGTTCAAGAAATCATTAGAGTGAAATGGGACTGYGCCAGGGTTTGCTCTGGAGCTGAAACCCCTGGGCAAGAAACCTGTATCAGCCTTTGCAGGACTTATCAATTTTGCAAGTTTTTAAGGAGCAGCTCTAAACAGAGATATGTCTCAGTTTCTTAGTTGACACTTGTCTTAGCTCTTTTGAAGACAAAAAAAAGTTGGAGGAAGAGAGCGGGAGCTACAGGGAGTCCAGAAGAGTCCATTGAGCATCCTCCAGATGGCACAGACTGGGGGAAAAGTGTCATATCAGGGGAAGAGTACAAGGGAAGGAAGGACGTTGAAGTAGGGAAGGAAAGCTATAACAGGAGAAGAGGTAGCCATGCTTTTTCAGCCAGGTCAATAATCTCATCACTGATTGGGGTTATGCATGATACTGTGAAGAGTTTGTCTGTTGTTTGGCTGTACTGCGAATTTGGATGCCTCTTGAAATCCCCTCTGTCTGTCCACACACTGCATCAGGAGTCATGGAAAGCACAAAAGTGTGTGGCAGGGAAGTGCATACTGATCTAGCTGAAGAATGAGGTGATTTTGTGGAGTGGGACTCAGTACACCACTTCTGTTCAAGAGATAGGAGAAAAGGAAGTCAGACTGGATCTGAAGCTGGCGATCACTCCACTTCTCCAGAAATGCCACAACTGTGCCTGTGGGCTCAGACTCCCTTTTGTCTGCGCTCAGCTCTGCACATTTGGCATCCTCCATGGAGGTCCAGCCACAAGGGGAAGGTTACCCTGAAACTTGCAGTACTGCCAGACTGTAAAGCACTGCCAGACTGTTACTTCATCTGTACAGATGAAATCCTTTCAGGCTGAGAACACAGGTCTCCCCCTTCCTGGCCATGTGCTCTGTTGTGAAAAGGAAAAAGCAGAGCAAGCACCACGTTTCTGACAGCACACAGAGCAACCTGGCTGAGTTACTCATCAGTCACTCAAGACTGAGCACCCTGTTCTGCCAGGTCCTCCTGCCACTCCAAAAATATCCCTGAAGTTTTCTCAGAGTACATGTATGGCTCTGCTGCGGTGGGAACCTCGATAGCAGCTAGACCTCCACCTTATTTAGGGAAGTGTCTAGCAACTTCTTGGCAAGCAGGCCATCCTGTGGATAAGCTATGATATTGCTAATAATTAGACTGACTTCTCCAGAAGCAAAGGCCAGTGCTAGCAACATGAGAGCCTCCTGGACTTGTTTAATTTCCATTTGTCCTGAGGATAAGGCAAACATATCTTTCCCAAGCACTGATATGTTCTTCAAGAAGATGAGTCTGATTAATTAATGGGCATATGACATCACCACAGACCCCGAGACCTATTACTCAGGGACAGATTTACATTAAAATCTGTAACCCCTTTTAATTAGGAAGCTTCATTTTTAAAAACTATTTTGCAATGAAGAATAGAATGAAACCTTGAAATTAGAAATTTCCTACAGAGTGGAAAAATACAATAGTTATCTTAAAAAGAATTGCAATAGTATTATGGTTTTGTTTTCAAAGGAAAAATTGATAAAACTCCCAGACCAGCCAGCTCCCCAGTCCCTGCTGCAGAGTGCAATGGATGGATGCCCACAGCTTCCCTGTCCTTTCTGGGGTTCCCAGGAGTCTAAAGGTGGCTCAGGTGAAGATTGGCAGGGAGATGGGGAGGGGGGGGTGCAGAAAAGCTGGTGCTTTTGGGAAGCATGCCTATTTCTGGCTGGGAAATTTGACAAAAACGTTATGTTCTGCAGGAACGTGTCAAGGCTGTAGAAGTGGCATTTTCCGGTGTAGGGAGGACTGTTCCATTTCATTGTTTCTGATTCGTTTTACCCAGGAGCAAGGAATAAGTCCTGCCTGCTCATGTGTTCTGGCCTATCTCCTGAACAGCTTCTCCCATTACCTTTAGCGGCTTTCCATGCAATGCCAATTGCTCTTTAACAGCAGCGTTAGCTGATCCCAAGACAATTCATCCTTTTGATATTCTACTGTTTTTATCGTCTCTGGGCAGGGAATCTCCCTGAACATCCTTGATCCATCAGTTCCTCTCTCCTTGGTGGGAGCTGGCCTTCCAGAGGGAGTATTTGGGAGCTCACAGCAGCAACCGGGGTGGGGGGCTCCGCAAGACTGAGTTAGTCACAACTCAGTGTCACCTGGTTCATCCAAGCTGCCCAAAGGATTATTTGGATACCTTCACCTACAAGTGTTGCTTTAAGGATCAATTTTATGGAAACCTTTAGAAGAGGGACTTTCTTCTTTCTGATTGTGCTGCAGAGGTTATACTCTGGGTCATATAATATATGATTCATATGTTCATTTACACCCTGTTGTGTAAGGGGTCTGCAATGATGGTGGCTCCTGCTATTACCCAGTGCCTCCTAACTTCTTTTACTCTACGTGTCTTCCAGGGTAATGCTGAAAAGGGTGTGAGTGGATCCAGGGACCTGCTTCTGCAGGCTCTGCTGAGCCAGGTAATACCAGCAGGCTGGGAGTGGGAAAGCAGCATGTGGCAATGCACATCCTGCATGGACTGAGTACAGAGAGTGATTTTTAATACACACRCCCTCAGAAGATAGGAAGGTATCAGATAGGTACAAAGGTACCAGCTGCAGGCAGGTACCCCAACTCTGCAGTTGTTGTCTTGCATTTTCAAATGTTTTTACAGAAAAAAAATGACAGCAGTAAAAAAAAAAAAAGCCACAAATACTGTTTCCTGTGCTGTGTGAACTCAGATTTACTTTTACTCTGTTCTGTGTCTGCTCAGCCTATTATCAAGCCAAAGAAGCCTCCAAGCACAGCCAATTGCAGCAGTGGGTTCAATGATTTGGGTAATATCATCACAATAAGGCCATCAGTTACCAGACCACATTACCCTACATACGACAGTGATTTCCTATTTTGTTTTAGGGCAATTTTTTTTTTTTACTGTTGACCACTGTTATTTATTCCATAATAATGTTTTTATAAGCTGCTGGAAAATGGAGAAGGCTGTAGAAGCCTGCAAAATGTGTAAGTGTTTAAGATGGCCAGCGATGCTGTCTTGCAGAAAACTCTTACTGTGGATCTTAAAAGTTTGTAGTGTTTGTTTGTTCTCTCTGTCCTTCCTAGACATCAATTTTCTCCCACAAGCTCTTGATTTTATTTTCTGTAAGCTTTGATGTACTTTTGCAAGCTTCTACCACTGCTTCTTAGACCTTAGCTTCTTAACTAAAGCCATTTATTGATATACTACATCTCTCAGTGAAGTAGTACGTCAATAAATTAAAGACTAGTTCAGTGTGTCAGCTCTCCCTGAGAATTCTGGGAAACATTTGCCACTTTGGATGACTGTGGAGGCCACGCAACATCCTCGCACAGGAAAGATAATAACTCTGAAAGATTTAAGCTATTGCTCCATGGCATTTCCTCAAGCTAAATTTTTTTTGAAAGTCACCTTTTAAACTAATTCGTAGATTCTGCTTGCTACTAGGCAAACAGGTGGCCTGTTAGGTTTATATGTTGCAAAGAAAGGTGTCTAAAACAGTTTTAAGCTGTCTCTTACTGCATTTGGTTTTTCCTCTGCTCTGATCTGATTTTATGCCAGCTATTCATAGTGATAAACAGTTCTGTCCTGTATTTAAACACATCAATTTCCCTGTGTGACTTAGATCTTACCAATTGTACTTTTGACAAATGTGACTACAAACTTTCATTGCAATTTATTTTTTCCAGTGACATGGATTGAGGTGCATTACCACTGAATGGGGTGCAATTGTTCTTGTCTTAACAGTTCATGTGAGTTACTTAAATGTTCTTTATTGCTGTTTTTACATTGACACTCATTCATTCCTCAGTGTTTAGTTCAGGATTTTGTACTGTTTACTTGTTAGATTTTAAGCCTTCTTCCTGCAGTCAGTTTCTAGGATTTTACTTCAGATAAGATTTTCAAAATGGGAGCCAAAAATTAGAGTTCAAGCCAATATGTGCATACCTAAATAGGTGTTTTATTTATTAGTGTTCCAGTTGCAGAGCAGTTGATACCATCAATTTAATTTAGGAGATGCTGGACATTCTGCATTTGTATAGATGAAATCTCATTATTTCAGTGCCTAGTTAAAGATTTGATCTAACTTCAGTTCTTCTGTTTTGAAAACTGTGCCTCAGCTTCTAGAATCCAAAATGTGTGCTTCCCTGTCAATATGCATTTTCCCAAACATATTTCCACGTTCTTATACTTCACCCAATTAAGTAGATGGACATGAAATGGCGAATCAGAAACATCTCAAGCATACAAAAAGCCCTGGCTAGAAATAAAATGGTGCTATTTGGTTCCTGTGTATTCCCCATTCAGTTGCTCAGGGAATGTGACTTTTTCTGTTTTCTGCTTGCTCATGAGACAATTCAGATTTCTGCTGTGACTGCTATTGGTACTAGGATGGTATGTGGAAACCTCGGTGAAGGAGCAGGACTTAGTTGCACACTAGGTGTTATTCTAAGAGAGTGTTTGTGATTTGTAGGGGGTCTTCACAAGTTATTCACTTCTACTATTCACTGTTTGTGCTGAGCGAATGGTTACTGAAGTCTCTTGACTGGATGAAGGGAACATTTAAAATGGAAGAATAATGAATGATACATAGCAGATAGGGCTTGTAATGAACATTTTGTTGTGCAAAGACACCTATGTTAACATATGAATGTGGCCGTTTGTATGAAGAGCAGTCGTTCTCCAAACATTCATGGGGAACAAAATCCTGTTTGCACAAAGGTTCATGAATAATGAATATAAACAGGGACATGAAGAGGGCACTTAGATACCATGGTGATGGGTGTAGGATAATGGCATATACATAGCCAGCTGGCTTTACACAGTCAATTGAATGAATGATTCCTGATAAACCTTCCTTGAGTATTTCACCCAGGTACAAGAGATACCCTAAGGCCTTCTTAGAAAGAAATCTGAAGCTATTTAAATATTTTGTGGCAAAATCCTTATCAGAGATGTATCACTCTAGTATGAAGCCTGTTGGAGATGTATGCTCTGGTAAAACTTTGCACCGTAAGGCTTTATTATTACCCATATTGCCTCTAAAATGCAAGCTTACAGATGCTAGAATGCCTGGGAGGATACCTCACATGCCCAAGCTTGACTGATAGGCAATTTTGGGAGGAGTCAGTCATAGTAACTAAGGTTTCTGTATCAACCCTTGCCTGCCTCCGAGGAGAGCTGGAGTCTTCAGCTTCCCCATTGTCGAGGAGCAGCAATGAAGAAGAAATGACCATAATTAGCTGCCTACCTGATGTTCAACAATGGGCAGGTTTCCTCCCATTGCTGATGGGCAAAATAGCAGAAATTACTTTAAAAGAACAAGAATCCTGCAAATTATGTTTCTTCTGTCAAATAGGAAGTTGTCAATGTACAGAGAAAAGAAATACCCAGTGTCATCCTACATGTTCCGGGAGGTAAAGAGTTATTCATGCACCAGACTCCGGTGATGGGACTAGACAAATTCACCTCAGCTCCAGCATGGACCTCACCTTGTGAAATTCCCTTCATTTGTAGGTAATCTTCATCTGGCTGAATATTCTACTCTCAGCTAAATTTCTCTGCTAGAAACAGGTATACTCACATCGAGAATGTACTAGCTACTTTGGGCTAAATCTCCACGGAGATGCTCTTGGTGTGCCCTGACTGTCATCCCAAGCAATGAGTGAAAACCCCTATATGTGACCCCAGCATAATACACCTTTCAGTGACTGGGTAGGCAAGAAAGGTATCTGAGAACTGTTAATCTCTATTTCTCGGAGTCTTACACACGTTAGCCCTGGCATTTAACTTTGTAATGTTTTCAAAGAAATCCTGAGCAGACAGTACTTTGGCCTGTGTTTCAGCAAAGCTGTAGTGAAGGAAAATTGAATAGTAATAGCTACATTTAATAGTGCTTCCTCCACCACAGTACAACTGTTTGCTATAATCATTCATGGAGGAACTTCACCCCTAGATACACAATTAGGATGTAGGCAATTACAGGCAAGTCTTTGGACATTTATCCAAAAGGATACTTTTGCTACCTGGTTAAATGTGTAATAGTTATCAGTTATTAGGAACCTGCCCGTATACAGGCCATTGGTGAGCTTTTACTAAAGCTAAGAGTAAAATGTAAAATGTCAAACAACCATCTCTGACTGACACTTGGGAAACTGAGCTGCTGATGGTTAGTATCCCATTTACAATTAAAATCTGGCCTCCTTTTCTAATTTTTGTTGATGTGTGTTGGTCTGTGGACTCCTAGTAGACATCCTGGATTTTTAAATAGATCTTGCTTTGACTTCCAAGTGCCATACAATTAACAATTCTAAAAACGCTGCCTTTTAATTTCACTGCTTGTATTCATTTTTATGTGCCCTCTGAATTTGCTATCATGGCATGCCTCTTGTAGGCTCTAGTTTAGTATATCAGATGTCTGTATTTCTATTTAAGATACAGAGGGAGCTAGTCTATACATCTATATAGGATTGATTCTTCCTCCTGAACAATGCAAAGCTTTACATAGCTCCTCAAAGCTAAATTCCCCCTTACTTCACTGCACTGACTTGGGAATATGATGCTGCCATGTAATCACTGTTGTTTTAAGGCAGGAACCCTGACTGTGGGCCCAGGAGTCTGCATCAAAGTGCCCATGGTCCGCAGCTGGGCACATGCACACACAGAGCTGTACCTGTGAGCATAACGTTACTTCAGCTGTTTTGAAACGTGGTGTGCAGTTCTTGATAGTCCCTTTAGTGTCTCTAGGAACAAACAGTTTCAAAATGCACATAAATCCAGTTGCCTAGGAAGTGCTCTAGGAAGCACTACAAGAAGGAAATGGTCTTTGCATCATTCTGTAAGCCAGAAGTTCCTAAATTTTTGAAGGCCTCCCCTTGTAAGATTCCTGCTCCTCCTAATCTTTCCTCTTCGAATAACTGCAAGATTTTGAAAATGGCTGAGCTCCAAGAAAGGATGGGGGAATGTGGTGCTAAGTCCGAAAGAGCAGCACCTCGCCCAGAGCCATGCTAGCACAGGCGGCTGCCCAGCAGGACCTTGTCTTGGCAGCAAGAATAGCTGAGAATGCCTGAGGCAAAGAACCAATGGTACGTTTTGGGGGCATATATCTAGAAAAAAAATGGGGCAGGATCTTAGCAAGTTTGAAGATGGATTTTCCTCAGTTTAGGAGGAGAATTATAACAAGTTATTGCCTGCCATCTCTGGGGTTTGCGCTTAATGACCCAAAGGGTCCCTTCAGTCCTACGTTTCTATGGACTGCAGTAATAGTCAAAAATCACTGTGGAGCGTGTTCCACTTATCATTCATTTGGATTTGTTTATTGCTGTATTTTCCCAAGTTGATGCTATGTTACTTTGCTTCCTAATACAGTTCCTGTTTCATACAAATACTCAGAGCTTTGAAGAAGAGAAGTATTACCTATTAGTGTGCCCAAGAAAGGTATTTAGTAATCCTAGGTGCTTAAACTAGTAATTTAACTGGTATTTAGTGGGTGAATGCTTAGACTGGTAATTTTTGCTCATTTTACAAGTCTTCCCCAGTAACCCTATCCTTCTTGCTGCTGCTAATCCCTGGCAGGGGGAATATGGGAAGATTACAAAAGCTGCCAGTAATTTTCAGGACCAAAATTCAGTCTCCTGGTACCTTCCTGATCTCTTCATTGCTTTGTTCCAGCAAAAGGCCCTTGGTAGACAGAAGGACACTAGTTCCTGAAAAGAATTTCAAAAAGTGAATAAATTTGGTATCTGCTTAGAAGTAATACAAAACAAGAGCATCTGCCAGAGACAGGAGCATGTTGTTGGCTTAGTAAAACAGCAGGGGAACCTGCTGTTGACCAGATTTGTCCATATCAGGGCAGGTGTCTCTGCAGTTAATAAGAATTACTATTTACACTTGTTTTTAGAGATTTGGAGACATGGGGATAATATAGATAGCCCATAAGTCATAAAGAGCAAGTAGATATGACACATGCTCCCGTTAATGTATAGTGCTACTCCTTGGAGTTTGTGATATTGAGACATTACAAACTACGAAATGAAATACAGATGGCTCTGAATCTTGTATATATTTGTTTAATTAGAGCAGAATATATTTTAAGACAGATTTTTATTCTGAATCCCAGATGGGAAAAATGACGAGCAGAATTGCATGTACACTGAGTGTGTTAATAACTGACACATGGCAGCATGGGGTAAGTGGGCCAGATTTGCTGCATGTCTTCATAAAAAACCCAAAAACTAAAACATGAGCAATTAAGCATAAACAGTCATTTTCCTATGATAAAGTGTGTTCTGCTAAGTCAGTTGATGCATTAAGGCCAGTTTTTTTAGTCAGTGCAAGTGAGTCTCTTTCCATTCGTGTCAAGGCAGTCCAAAGCTTCCCAGAAGTGTCTTCCAGGTTGCTCTGGCCCTGAAGGGAGAAAACAGAGGGAAGGTTTGGGACGGAGCAACTGAGGAAACCCCTCTGCAGTCAGGATTACTGTTTTTGCTGCTACTTGGAGCCCAGAAAAGTCAGCAGCTACAGGGGCTAGAAGGGGTTATTTTGCCTTTTTTTTCCTCTCTCTGTGTCCCTCAGCAGTAGCTTCACCCTGTGCATCCTCACCAGCTTGGCTTTGCTGGACTCTGGCATAGGCAAAGTAGACTGTGGAAAAAGGGGGCAGCGGCTCTTCTGCTGCCTCTGATGTTGTTTTCAGAGTCAATAGCTGCTTCAGAGTCAATACCCAGAGTCAGCCCTGCAGCAGATTCATGGCAGCTGCACAAAAAGCAAAGGCCAGCTGCATGGAAGGACTATTGCAAGGCAACGGTGTCTAAACCATTGCTATTTATAATCAAAACAGAAGACATTTTACTCTGTGCTGACTCCTGGCTGAATAATGCAACACGTCATGAAGACGAAACATGCCTTCTCCTTTGCTGTGGACACACGCTTCCTCAGCCAGCTGTAAAATACAAATTTTGAATCAGTACTACTAGTCTTCCTTGTTTAGATCAGTTAATCCCAGGTACAATGAGACACAACAGTGTTTTTAAAAGAAAACCTGCAAAAGTATTACAGTTAAAGAAAGCAGGTTGTCTTGAGCTGACAAGGAATAGGAATGCCAGTTGACTTGGCTGGGGCTGACTCGTGCGAGGGAATGGTTCTCTTTTTATGCAGTCATTGTTGGCTGCGTGGAGGTGGAAATATTAGAGGCTCTGCACACATTTGCTTCTCATTGTGCTGTGGGGGGAAAAAAAAAGGACATTATCAGATGTGGCCAGTTTCTGTGAAGAAATACACCCCAGTGGTTTTTTTTTTTTTTTTTTTTTGGCCCTACTCTGAAGTGTAAAATAGGCTCACTTCCACTAAACAACACCTTTTGTGGCAGGCTGACTACATTTCTGTTCTCCAACATAAAATGTTATTTTTCTTTACAGGTGTGAGCAAGATAAAACCTCCCTTCAGGGAATCTATATAATCTATGTAACACAATTCTTCCATGGATTCTTACCCTATGGGTTAAATCCCATCCTACTGCCAAAGACACACAGAGGAAAACTACTGTGTAGGCTACTTGACCGGCTTTTGCCCTGGCAATACAGAGGCTATCCTAACAAGTGTGGTCAAAGTCTCAAGAAACCATTTTTTCTCACCTGGACTTTGACCAGAATGGTCACCACCAAATCTGTCACATAAAGGGGACCTTGATCACCTGCAGGCCCCTTGTGGGCTAGCTCGGGGGAATTAGAAGGGAGAAAATGGGAAAAAGGGGCAGGTGTCACACAGCCGACAGAACTGGACAGTCCATTCTTAATACCCACATCAGGGTGACAACAGTGAGGAGGAATGGGCAAGAGCAAGAGCAGGGAAGGTGAGTCCTCCAAGATGAACCAAAACCAAAATGGTTCTGGGAATGGTGAGATTATGATCATGAAGATTTTTACACTTAATTCTCCTTCTAAATTGGGAAACAGCTTTAAAAAATTTAATGTGTGTACACATGTCTATGTGGAAGAAGGGGGAGGGTCAAGAGAAAAGCCTGAAGTACTTGGTTTCTGCTGGATATTTACTGCTTCAAAATACTGGAAAGGAATGATATCTTTCATACTTGATTTTTGCTGAAGTACAAAGCAAATCCTCTCTGCATTAAACAGAGAAGCGCRTTCTTGAGAGTAAGGACCCTTAAAGACTCTTGTGTTTTGTTTTGTTTTTTTTTCCTTCTGGGCAATGAATGACTAGTCCCTTGACACCACTAACTGTTTATGTAGAAAAGCTAATTTCACTTCTGCCAATAAAGTTCTCTTGCCAGTCTGAGTTTCTCATTAAAATTAATATTCTTATTGTATGTCCCTGTCTTTTCCCTTGCTGAGAGAGAAACTAATAGTCTTTCATTCAGGGCCAAATTCCCATCTCTTCTCAATCCCAAAGCAGAGAAAGGGGGAGAATGTAATTGCATATGGAAAGGCACATTGGCAAGAACACAGTCCTTTGGAGATGTGCTTCATTTCATGGTAAGGAGAAGTATCTCAGGGACCGTATCATTCAGTTGGGCTGTAGGAGACTTTGGTTCACTTCTCTCTTGGAAAAAGCTTCAAGCTTACACCTCATGGGGGAATACCATAAGTAACAGCCCAGGGACTGTGGGGAATCACTCCCAATTTCTCTCCAGTGAAGCAGCTCCATTTTACAAGAGAGAATTAAGTAGCCAGGGAGAGTAAGTATGGAGACATGGCAGGGGGATTAGGGCACTCAGCTGGGGTGTTTCAGTTCCTGCTCTACTTAGTAAGAAAACTTTACTAAGCCACTAGATAAAAAGAGGCATTATTTCCTCTGTTAGCTCTGCTTGGAACGGAGTTATTAAGAGAATACCTATCAGAGTGTTCATCGGATGTGGGGAGGACCATCTGTTTTGAGGAGCCCATTGGCACTTGCTGTGAAATAGGTGGGACTTGCTCAGCATCCCAACAGTGTGATGCTTGCCCACAACATTGTGGGCACCCAGGGATGTGTCACACAGAAAAGGAATTTACATGCCTTCAAGGAAAGGAAAAACTGGGAACCACATGGCTTTGGACTTAATGTGCCAGAAGGAGAAATTAGGTGGGAAACCCTCTGTGGATCTTGCCTAGAAGGACTGTGTAGCCAAGCTCCCATTTATATGTGAGGCTTGAGCAAATATGTAGGTAATCCTGAGACCCTCCCCCAGAAAAGGTGGTGGATCATTCTGTCCTCACACACCAAAGTAGCATTGCCACATTGTCCCCATGCCTGAGAGTGAACTCCTTTTTCTGAAGTGGACTATTTCAAACCAGGGTTTTCTCTCTGCACTGTTAATACGAAAAGACCTGTTCAGCGACAACAGCATGGATATAAGACCAGCTAGAACAAATCATCCTGTCAGTAGGACTATAATAAATGGGAGCTTCAACACCCTTTTGTCTTTACATCTCCATGCTGCCTTTTGGGTTTGATTTTTAACAGGGAGGGGAATGAATGGGTGGGTTACTAGGTAAGCAGGTATGTTGGAAGTATGCTTCTGAGTAAGACCCAATCTTTCAAAAAATGCCTAGGAAAGAAATTCCTGACAACACTGAGAACATCACTAATGCTAAATGTTCCTTTAATTCTAATTTTGAGATAGTTGCCAGTCTTGTAAATTAAAGATTTATTGCCTGAGAGTGCTCAGATCACAACCTAACACAGGTTTAGCTGCTTTGTTCCAACCTGCTTGGAGTCATTCCAGAGGTTAAGCCCCTGTATTAGAAACATCACCAATGCAAAGATTGAATGACCGATCAAAGCAATGCAGATTATGAATTCTCTTATGCAGTCTTTCATATAGAAGATCTAGAGAAGTAGCTATTCTTTTCTGTTTATTTTTGGCAGGCAGCTTTACGTCGAAGATTCTGTGAAAGTGCTTTGTAACAACCTGTGTCCTTCATTTAAGGAGGTAAATTTTGCTAGAATAAATATTTTTCAAGTGAAAAAGGAAATGACATAACTGAGACAAGACACAGAAATGAAATATTCCACACAGTTCGTCAGGATGGATCAAACATAGTAAAGTAAAAAGGTATTTCTAACTTCAGAAGCTCCAGAATAAATAGACTGTTACTGATGCAAACTCCCTCAAGAAAACAAATAGGATGCACTTTTGCTCTGTTTTGAAATTAATTCTAAGTCCAAGGAATGGAATACATAATGTGTGTAATAATTTCAATGTGAATCCCAGGGATATTAAGCATTAAAACTGAGCTGAGATCTTGCATTATAAAAATTGAGAGCATGTCATTAACATACATCATTCAGCTACTTACTGTATTTGAAGAGGCTAGGTTTATACAAATACATCAGAGTAATACTTTGCATTCCAGGGCATGACCAAATAATCAAATTACAAAGAATGAAGTGGTTAGGGCTTGAGATAGCATGGTAAACACTACAACTCAAAGGATCTCTGTTGTGGATCAGATCTTCCTCTCTGTAGACTGCCTGCAGAGTTACAAGGAAAATAAAGGAATAAATAGGTGTGACATCAGGGAAGCCTTTTTAAAACTATATAGATATCATCCAAAAGTTCAACACAAAGAACAAAACCAGCAATCTGACAGGAAAGAAAATAAGCCACATCAGGCGCTGCTCTACTTCTTCAATTTGCTTCTCGACCACTTAATTTAAAATATATCTGATTATTGATCATAATATTTTCCTCATCACAAACCTATCACTCCTATCACTCCTTATTAGTAAAGAATATTCACCATATTGATTTACTTCACTTTTTTC
Organism: Apteryx rowi; assembly: GCF_003343035.1. Classification (NCBI taxonomy): domain Eukaryota; kingdom Metazoa; phylum Chordata; class Aves; order Apterygiformes; family Apterygidae; genus Apteryx; species Apteryx rowi. The sequence goes on from NW_020447786.1 coordinate 1,207,782, forward strand.
TGTTTTTAGGACTTTTTCCCACTCTAACATATGATGATCTCTAGATTCTGCAACTAGGAAGAAAGTGTGTTAAAATCTGAATTGATCCTCTGAGAACCAAACTTTTAATTAACTCTTGGAAGAAAATAGTAAAAAATGTGGCAGAAAATTCTCTTGAGTTTGTATCTTTGTATTTCAGTTCCCTGCTAGAACACCATGGATCCATTACCATGGATCCTAAATCCCATCACTTTTCCTCACTGTATCTCATCATGAAGATGGTCAGCTTTGTAACTCCTTCTGATGTGAGCAGGTAGACAAAATTCTATATTATGACAACAAGGAGGAAAAACTGATGGAGTGAAGTGCATTTGATAAAATTCAGTTTATTTACAGAAACATACAAAATTCTGCTTTCAAGACAAGAGAAAGGGAGGCAGTTTCCTTGCTTGAAGGTTATTTGCAATTCCCTATCACAAAAGTGTACTTTCTGCTGCTCTCAGGTCATACACCAGTTCTTTCAAAAGTGGCTGAAGTGTTTGTTTTCCCCTCAAGCTGATCTATGTCCTGTCCACTCTCTTTTACCAACCCCCTCCATGTCTTTCCCAAAATACTCAGAAAAGCCTTTCTTTCCTGTGTCACCTTTTCTTTATTTTAGGTGAACACACATGGTTATCTATTTAAAGGTTGATACTTAAGTATACCTGTCTGAAAGAGATTTAACCTGATGTACATCCTTCACATCCACTAGGCCACTGAAACAGTGCCATTGTAATTCATACAAAGTCAAAGATACATAGTTCTTCAAGATAAAATTCACCCACATTTTAGCAAAGCAAAATTAAAGCAAGCTTAAGCCTTACCACATTTATAAGCTATTTCTATCAAGCTCATTTCACATCACCAGACATTTCTAGTGTTTTCAATAACAATTTAAAGAGATTTTCCCTTCCTGATTTATTTTCTTCCAGCTACCGGTCAGATGGTATCTCTAACAAGTCCCTGAAGAGTATTTTCTTTCCGGATCTGTATGGCCCTCGATGAAGCCACTCTCACCTTTTTCTGATGTTACAAGCCATGAACCAACACCTTCCTAGGGCTTGCGTACATAATCAGGAGATGTGGACCTTCTAGGAATGGCTTACAGGAGATAATGACAGCTTGCTATGAGTTGAAGCAACACAAAGTCCCAGCAAAACTTGGCAGTGCCAATTTCAACCATCCTCAATGGCTCAAATTTTCCCATAGCAAGAAATGGAGATGAATTCGCTGAGGCTTGTTTGACAAGAAGCCACATCTGACACGTGGAGGAGCAGGTGTGGTTCAGGAACTGAAGAATGGTCATCATCCAGCAGAGACGTTTCTAAACTGGAAGATATTAAGTGGTTGTTCTAGGTGAAGAAATAGATTATCTGGTACAGATTTCTGTTCTCATCAGACTTATGGAGTGGTGATGGTGCTATTAGCAAGCCCGCAAATGAACAGGAGCAGTCATACAAAACTTCTACTTCTAGGAGAATTCGAGCTATAGGCCAGTTCTATACTGTCTCAGTTTTTTTGTGTCTTATAGTTTATTCAATTCACTGATACACATTTTGAAAGTGTGTCTTCTTTTTCTGCTTCCTTCCTTCCTTCCTTGTATCTTCTGCTCAGCAGCAAACAACAGGGACTTGGTCCTGCAGCCAACTTGCAAGAACTTTGGCAGGTAAAGTTTAACCAAGATTCTGGGCCAAAAAAACAGATTTCAGACACTCTCTCTCTTTCCTTTGTAGGACAGATAGCAGAGTATGTTGCTATTATAACGGTATTTGTGCTGGAAACAGGACAGCTTATTTGCTGCATACAAGTTAGAAAATCAATTGTTCCAACTAGGCCACATCTTTAAAAGAAATTTCTAAAGACCATATTTACAATAGACTTTTCCTATTGTTACTAGATACGATTAATTCGTTTATTAGCTCATCTATTACCTCAGTTACTCATAGTTCTTGTTCAAACTACAGAGGTCCTGTTTTCAAAACCTATCTTCCCAGTTCTTGGATGCGTTCACATTCCCCAGACATTCTCTCCATTTGAAATCAATTAGGAGGTTCAGTTTTGGATCTCCCAAATCTGTAGTCTTTTTGGCTTGTCTGGTCTAATAAATGTAAGGTTGAAGACAACGTCTATGATTCCTTCACATTTCACTGATCTTATTATGTATTCATTAGCCAAAATTCCCATTATTGTTGTTAGCTGTCCAGCTTGAAATAAAAATGGTGGGCTGGTCTTTTTATATGTCTTTGAGCTTTGCTTCTTCAGTATGATGTCCTTCCATTTCCTAAGCTGAAAGAAAAGTTCTCTAGGAAGTAATGATGGTCTGCCCAGGACAGTCTTAAAATCATAATAATCCTTCTTTTCATTGTGCCAGTTTTCAAATGAAGATCACATTACTCTCAATTTTTTTAGTGTGTCAAATTTTTCATTTTTCTCACTGTTCAATAATATTGTGAGGCAAATTAGTATCCCCTTCCCTGTTATGGAACTACACTTATAGAATTCATAGTGACCGTCTTTCATCCCTGTCACCAGAAACTACTTCCTCCTCTGGTGCACGACTGCAAGGGGAGAATCAGAATTTCCATGATAAACTCTACAGACCTCTCGGAGTGTCTTTGCCTGTCATCCACTGAACTTAATTTGAAAGCCTAAGTCCAGATGAATGTCTTTGAATTGATCCATTGCCACTCTATCTTGAGAGCCCTCACTGACATCTGCTCATGCCAACAACACAAGTTTCTGCAGGTTCTCTTGCAGTTTGTCTGGGATTTTCTCTTTCCTTTTTCTTGTGGCTCTTAGCTGCACATGAATCAACTCAGATTTGTGAACAGTTCTAAACCAAAAGTCAACAGTTTGCATGAAATCTTTTGGGGAAATAAGTGCCWTGACTCCCTCAGAGCATGGCTATTCAGACTTGCTGCTAGAATGCCTCCTTCCTGTTCATCTTTCCTAGCCTTCCATTTGGCTTATTATTTATCTAAGTAAGTCTACAGTGGAATTTCTTCTAAAAGATATTAGGTATTTGCATTATTTGACCTGTGAAAGTCCAGCATCTCTCACTGGACTCCGTGACTTGACAACCAAGTAGAACTGCACTAAATATCTGTTTTCACCTAAGATTTTTGATTGGATCAATTGACTGCCCAAATGGGTAGCTACCATGATGGGTCTGTGACTGGAAATTTCTTCTTGGAGCTGAAGCTTTATCCTGTGAGTCCTTGTTCCAGTTCATCCCTGCTAGTGGGTTCCACCTTAGCCTCTCCCTGCCCTGAGGAGTCTGTGGCAGTATAATTATTTACCTCTTTGGGCTTACCATTTCTTATTGAAAGTTTTGCAGCTGGCCTTCTCAGTCTGTTGGGACATTTTGTAGTTGTTACTTCAACAGAGAGTTCACCTCTGCCTGCAAATCACTTCAGCCATTTCTGGGAAACCTCCAGATGCTGCTGTAATTCCTTTTGTAAAGTTTCCAGCTCTTGTTTTAGTGCCTTCTGGTCTTGTTTTAATTCCTTCTGGCTAGTTTTGTTTTCTGAGAGCAGATCTGTCATTGATTCAAGAAGAATACCAGCTCATAATTCCTCCATTTGAACACAGTTCCGGTGTTGACACCAGGGTTTTCCCTTATGACCTCATCAGGTTATTCCAGTTAGAAGGAGAAATTAATGAGAGAGATATTTCTGATACACTTCTGTTAATTTATAATAATGTACAAAGTGCTGCTTTCTTAAGGGAAGAGTTAATCATGCACAGATTTCTTGCCCACAGCTCTTTTTGCTAGCAACCTGTCCAAAAAATCCTCCTACTAGCCTTCCACTGGGGCTTGTGAGAAGGTCATAGATCTTCACACCGAAGGCAGAAACACCTTAATGACACACTTGCTCCACTCCCAGACAGAGGTGGAGTTGGCATGCCAGAGGATTAGACACAAGGCAAAAGGGAAACACTCTGAAAGCAGCATCCACCAAAAAAAAGACTGAAATAGGGTAGAGGAGGCAACTATGTGACAGGGGTTTACGGAAAGTACATTCTGCTTTTCATGACTGTTCCAAGATCTAATCTGAATGTTAACCTGCCTCTGGGCCCCCGCAGAGAGCAGCAGCCAGCTGAGAGGCTTTTTTCTTAAGGCAGAACCACTGCAACTTTGAGAGGACTATGTATTAGATCTGTTGGGACTCCTGCATGTTCTTTCTCCTTGTATTGTCTCACCTGTGTAGAGCTCTACCTCAACAAATCCCCTCTGTCTCAGAGTTATCACTTCTAAGAAAGCATTTATATGCCCTATATGTGGTAGACACATGCACTAACCTATAGAGATCTTAAATAGGACAACAATTAAGTTTAAGCTCAGTACCTAACACCGCATAGGTACACCAGCTGTCTCATCAACTAGCCAGGAGGGTACCTGACAACTGGTGAAAGAAACAAGGACTTGCCATTTTTGGCCAAAAGAGCTTATGCGTTAACAGACCAAAACAAATTACAGTCAGCATCCAGAAGAAAGAGTGCCTGGAACACAAGTGGAAGGCCTTCTCACAAGTGAGAAGATCAGCATACCAGTCCTGTGAGTTTTAAGGCAGGACATGAAAGAAGGAGATGGGGAAGGATAGCTCAAATGGCATGAAAGAAGGCAGAAAGCGGAGTGGAAGAAGGGGTCACAGGGAGCACTGTGATCAGTGTAGTAGAAGAAATATGGAATCAGTGAGGGAAATAGGATGAAAGGAGTGGAAAGACAAGATTGTGCAGGACCCTCCAGGAGTGCCAAAGGCAGCTGAAGTTGATAAAACACTTGGTTCTTCAGATTCCTAAATACGGTTGAAGGACTGGTGCCTGTCCTGTACAAGGACAGTTGCAGATGAAGGGCACTGCTAATTCTGAGTGTTGCTAAATTTCCCACCCATTGGGAGAGGAGAACCAAAAGGACAGCACTGGCAGGCCTGGAGAGGGCTTTAGAGGACTGTGGTGAGGAGTGATTTCTTAGAGCAGAGGTCCCCTACAGGAAAGTGCTCTTCCAGCTCAGCCACTAAAGTAATTCCAATCTGAGTGTATCTACTGGCCTCTACTGTAGCAGTTTGTTACAGGGAAAAACAAGATCTTACTGTAAGTGGATCCTCAATTATGTAGGGAATTTTCTTTTAAGTTCAGAACACACCTCTTGAGTTCCAGCTAACCAAAAGACTAAGAAATTGTGAAATTGTCCAAGCTGCAGATAAGGTGGCTTATGTGATTGAACACATGCGAGAAAAAAGTGACATCTGGAGCAGTATTTGGACTGACTGCAAGGAAGAGAAGGAACTTTAGGAGAAGTCAGTGGGATTGATAAAATCTGAGACCAGAAGGAAAGGTTGTAATCCTGTCCTGTGACCTCCCTCTCGCACAAAGCCATAGGATTGCACTCAGTGATTCCAGATCGGTTTCTGAGGCTATGCTAGATAACTGGAAAGATGACTCTCCTTGTTACCCTTCTCATATCTTAGATATTCATATCACCACCAGGGACATCTGGAGACCTGATACTGACAGTGATCCATCAGGAACGCGTCCCATTGCATCCAGCCCGAACTTTCTTTCTCCTAATGATTCATTTSTTTCCCTCTCCCATCAGATCCACCACTCTCTCTGCTTCTCACATCCTCAGAATCAACTTTTGCTCCTTGTCCTTGTCATCCTGTAGCTCTTGATAAGTACTGGCATTTCTTTGTAATCTCTCACAAACTCGCCTTTTGCTTGCCTGCTACAACTGCTGAATCCTTCCCAAGTGCAGAAYTGGTGATATAAACTGCTGATAACAAGTGGCTGAACCAGCTCTTTCAATGTCTATGATTTGTGTTTCTTCCAGATGCACCTGGTTTGTCATGAGTTGCTGGTTTTCATGCTTCTTGTGATTCACGGAGGTTCAACCACTGCCTAGGCATCTGGATACAATTCTGGTCAGGTCCTTGTGGAGTTCCTTGAATTGCTATGAGATTAACACAGTCTTTTAGTTTTCTTTTGTCTGCTAAACTTTTTTATGGTTTTGAGAGAGGCTGGATAGCTGTTCAAGAGGCTGTTAAAATCATCTTTCTTTCCTGCTGCTGTGGCCACATCATTCCCCCTGTGAATTACTTCACCAGCTTTCTGTCATCTTCCATAACCAACATAAAGGAAGGCACTGTCCATGTCTGAGAACTTAGCAGTTTCTATCAGACACAAATACCAGCTAAAGGCTGATGCATGCGGGTCTTGGGGTGCTGTTAGTTAAAGACTCTGGGGAAAAAGTGAGGGTGAGAAGGAACATAAATAAGGAGCAGGATTTAAAACATTTTTTGGGGGGGTGAAAATGGTGCATGTGTGCCCAAGAATAGAGAGATCTATGTTATTGAAGAGGAGGATGAGAAATAAGAACTTTTTACAGTAAGAGAGATGAAAGCAGTTAAATGGTCTGAAAGGAGTAGTGACATGGGAAGCAAAGTAGTGACAAGATGGGAAGAAGAAAAGAGAGAAATGAAAAGAGTGATGTGTGTATGTGCAGAAGGGATTTAGCAAATTTATTTTGTTAGAAAGTTCATTAGCAAGATATCAGAAAACTATACAGACATAAAGTTACTTACACAAGAACATTTACAATATAAATGCAATTTTTCAGCTGTGGGTTTCATTATCCATTACTGAGTGGGTAATAGCTCAAGGAATGTAACTTGGATTTTAATTCTGCCTAGCATGTAAAAGAAAAAGACAATTTGCAGTGTTTAGTGCAAAGGAAAGTATGCTCTTCAGATGCCCATATAAATGTAAGTTTTATTGGCAACTGTAGTATAAACAAGGTGCCCTACCTGTTGTCTGTTCATAGAGGATTCTTGTTTTGTTCAGACTGAAAATTGTAAAAAATATAAGTTATTAGAGTTTCTGGATATTTTTCTATACTTTGGGGTTTTCATCAAGATTCAGAACCATTTTCAGAGAGTGCATGCCTTAAGACCCTCTCTGTCACTTACAGAATGCTGCAAATTGACTCTATCACTTTACCTGCTGCTGTAAATTGGCTCTGAGCACACATAATGTGTCAGGTTTGCCTACTCACTTTCAGTTTTCACCAGCCTCTACTGGGCATATCTAGGAGTAATGGGATGAAATTGAGCAAAGGAAAATTTAGACTGAATATCAGGAAAATTTTCCTAACAGTGAGATCTATTAGAATGTGGAATAGTCTCCCAGGAAAAGTGATGGAAACCCCGTTGCTAGAATCATTAAAAATAAACTGGAAAAAAAAAACAGTAAAAATACAGTAGAAAATAATCTGCATTGTCAAGGGATGGACAAGATGATTCCCTAGGTTCTCTCAGACTCTAATTTCTAGGATTTTAGGAGCTGAGCTCCATCAGTATTAAATTCCCTGAATGCCCAAGATCATCTAATTGAAACAATAGAAAGTTTGCTCATAGGCATGCCAAGGAGAGTGCTCAGTAATGATCAGGCTGCATTACTGCTGAGAGTGTATCACTTGATCTGCACTGTACAAAGAAACAAAGAAGGAGACAATTTTTGTTACAATTTACCCTCTGCTAAAGCTATTCTTGTAAGTCAAATATCCTGGCTTGATTCAGCATTGCTGATGTTATAGAAAGAGGTCTTTAAAGCAGATGATAATGGAGTCCAGATCACAGGTTGTAACAGTAGAGTTTTGTATCAGAAGGTAACTGCACGTGTTCAGAATCAAAATTTCATTCTGCAATACATGTACTTTTCACCACAACTGTGTGCTCCTTCCATAGCAAACGGATGCTGTGCACTGCCATTTCATTTGTCTATAGAAGCCTTACTTGTATATTGAAGGATAACAGATTAACTCCAGAGGGATACAACACTAGTTCTGAGCTTTTCCTCTCTAAAATGAGCTTATTACTAAGATTTTCTCTTTCTTATTGGCATTAATGTTTCACAGTCAATGTAAAAAATCTCAACAAATATAAAAAAATTTAAAAAATCTAAACAAATTACAAAAGCGATTGCAGATACTGCAGCCACACCTGAAGTCAGTGCCACCTCCCTATATTCAATAATGTTTTGTCACTTCCCTGTTGTTGTAAGATATCAGTGAACAAGTAGGAGTGGGTACTTTTCTCTCACCCTGCTTTGGGGTTGAACATAAAGAGCGCAAACGTGAGACAGAGCATCATTCATGCTATTTCCTTCACAGAATCCTGCCGTCCCTCCTCAAGCATGTCCTRGAAAAGCCTGTTGGAAAGTCCCTCTGCCTGATCACACTGCAGGGCCCTGCTGGGAAGTTACTTACTGTAATAGCTGAGATTTGTAACTTTTATTTCCAGGGTTGGCCAAAAGAAGCACATTGGGGAAACTGAGAATAAATAAACCTGCTGCCCTAGATCGTGGCAACAGATTCCCAGAGTTCCCTTCTCAATTCCTTAGCCTTTAAAAGCAGAGAAGCTTTATGGCTGAAACCTTTAACCCCCTCTCTGGATGCTTTGTCTCTCTGAAGCGGGAGAGAGAAGGGCTGCAACAACCTAAAGCTCTTTAAAAGCTTTATTTGGCCAGGAGATCTCTCTTCAACAGTGCTCAGGTTCGAGTGAGCTTGCTCAGAGCTAGCCCAGCAATCATCTTGCTCTTTAGCCAGCTCCTCTCTCTAAATTAAGGCAGCAATTTCTCCATATCATGTTCTGGAGCCCACAGCTTGTAGCCCTCAGCAGCAAAGCACAGCGTTTCACCTATGATCCCTCTCCCCCTTTGGAAACGGTTTTTCACACATGCACGTCCGCACGTCATATGATGCCTAGATGTATGCAGGTACCCATTGGTTAAATAGTAGGGGATGCAACATCCTTCCTGTTTTTGTTTTGTGGATTGTGGGGGTCCAGTGAAAGCCTAAAGGCACTACAAGATAATAGGACTGCCTCGTAATTTCTGACTGTCTATTCCTAGCTGATTCAGGTCATTAGACTTATTCTGCAACATTCTCTTAAATAACCTGCAGACACTCTCCTCCAACCCTGAAATCATACACAAAAAGGCCAAGGTTTAGGGAGATGAAGACAACACTGATAATGAGTCCCTGATTGATTAAAAGTAAATACATTTTTATTCAGAGAAAAGGGCATTTGTTACCACAAACATTTCACCTTCAGCACAGATAGGAGTTACAATTACATTTACTAAGGGATTATAGCAGCACTACAACTAATTACTTCCCAGCAGCTATTGGCCTCAGGTTAGATGTGAGCTACTTCTGGCAATATGTGGTGTGGGTTCATGTAAAAGGGGGCGAGGATTTTCATTGTCTTGGTAGAAAATAGTGCAATAGTGAGACGTGAGTGAATATACTATGCATAATGCAATACAAAATAAGAGCTTATTACAAAGAGAAGACTCAAGGAGATCAAACAACATTAGTCCATCCCACCATTTTATGTTATGAGGGAGATATTAATTATTCTGTTTGTATTTCATAGATAGACTCAAGTTATACAATTATCACATAGGACAGTGCACATTACTTGCTGAAGATAGAGATTCCAGATCCAAACTTCTTGATTACTTTGAGTAACATGAAGTCAGTTATATATTCCTGATGTGACATATCCAAATTATAGCACAGTTTTGATCAATAGAATGTTATTTCTCACTTAGTTATTTATCAGACCTTTCATGTGAGATTTTTGTTTTTTCTGGAATCCCAGATAACCTTATCTTTGCTATTCTTCTATTCAGTTCTCTGAACTCTCTATTATTCTACTCAGTGGTATAAAATTTTTGCTAAGCCACTGTCAAGTGATGAGATTACTTTAAAATATCTATCAAGATCAAAGAAGGAGGTTCCTCCAGGTCCAGGCAAGGAACTACTCTGAAATTATTGAATTGTTCATAACTTAGAGCTGTTATAAATTACTACTGTTAACTGAGTTGTGTAATTACAGCAAGAAGGTAGGTCTTGTAGTGTAATTTTTGGTATGGATAGTTTTTATTGTGTGTCTCGAGTAGAAAGTTAGGGCATGCAGAGAAATGAGCTTTGTGGTTCTGTAAATATATTTGATGTTTCCTCAACTGGCTCTGCTCTAGATTGTGAAAAATTAAAGATGAGAGACAAATCCTTAGTCTGATTAACTTAGTGCAGAAACAGTCTCTTCTAGCCCAAGTGAATGCTCTTACTGGCTGGACAACTTTTCACCATGACATGAGGAAGATCCTTCTCAAAAGTTTTTCCTCAAAAAGTTTGTTTTGACAATCAGCCTRTCAAGAAATTGCCAATGCAACATCAAGAAATTGCCAATGGACTATAGAGGAGAGCCCACAAGTGACCAGCCTTCAGAAGCCATATCATGGAGCAAGATGAGAATTCAGCAGCATGTCAGAGCAAATCTCTAATAACCCTGTGCTGTCACCGAGCAGAAGTGCAGCACTGCAGCCTGACTGCTTCTTTCACCTATACAGTTAACATTAACTCCACCTTGTCTTGTTCCTTGCAATGTGTTTTGATATGTTTTGAATATAAAAAGCACTTAAGAAGTGTACTCTAATTGCAAAACCAAACAGATATGCAATGCTATATTGTACTCTAATTCCAAATTGTGGAAGTTGATACACTAAGTATTGCAAAGTATTTTCCATGGCTGTGCATAGCAGCTGGGTGTGAAATTTGTGTTCATTTTAGCGCTTCCTAGCTGAAATACTGATGACTTCAGCCTCTCTTTGCTAAGGGCCTTACCCTCTGGAGAAGGAGTACTTCTGGAGGTATTTAAACCTGAGGTATTTCTACACTTTCATTAGCTTTCATGTAGTCAGTGAGAAGCAAATAGCCCTCCATCCAGTCCAAGTGGAATGAAACAGAGTGATTTAGATTTCATACCATGTATTTTTGTCTTTTCTGTTGGAAGAATAGCACTGAGCTCATTTAAGACTAAAGGATTGATGTATGTCTTGTTCTAAAAGCAATGTTATAAAAATGGAACCTTCTTACTCAGCAGATCTGTTCCTGTTGTATATTAAGAATCATTGCTACCTGCGTCCAAAACTACAAAGTGTATGGTTTTTAGCCCTGCAAAACCTCTTTAGGACAAGTGATCTGGTTCTTATTCCTCTTTATTGTATTATTAGTAAAACTCTGTACTTCTTATCAGTTACGAGGCCAGTCAGTGTATACATTTGTTGTTAACAAGTGTTCCTGAATCTCTCCCTTTTTTCCTTTAGTGTTGGCATGCGTGGAATTTCTCCTTGTGTAAGAGGCCAATAATGTTTGCCCGGCAATAATTCTTGCATCTTTTTTCTGGCTGAGATTTCATTATTTGCAAGTGATGCATCAGAAGGAAAGAACCTTGCTTTGCCTTCAGAGCATGACTGAGTTTATGGTAGAAAAAAAAATGATGGGCGAATAGCATATTTAATATGGAAATCGGTGAAAAGCAAACTTCCACTAAAGCAAATGGGAGTTTAAATGGAAAAGAAGTAAGCAAAGAGCTCAGGATTTGGCCCTGAGAAAGTCTATACACATGAAGCATCTCTTAAGCCTTTACCCAATAGACTATCAAATACGTATTTCTTAATTGAGATCGTCTTTTACAAGAGGGCAAACACACAAGGCAAACTCTCAGCACTATGTGTTTTTATTATAAGAGCAACTTGTTTGCTTAAGTATGGATTAGCTTTCCAAAGCAAGAAAAACAGGAAAATATTAAAACACCATTCATTAATGCTGGAGCAAGAAGGGTTATATCAAACTGATGAGTCTGCTCCCCTTGGAACATGCAGGGTATAAAGCAGTAAGGCAAGTTTGAGACAAACCTAGAGATCGTTTGCTAGGCTTTGCATGGAGGGGCCCTGCATCCGGGCCCCTGGGACCTGTTCCACGAGGCAGAATTGTTCTGTCTGTCCATACATGGACCTTCTGGCTGAGGGACCTCAAAAGTCTGAGCAGGGTCAGCAAACAAAGGAAAAAAGGGATGGCATACCGGTCCTGTCCTTTGCCATCTTGTCGCTGGATTCCTATCATCTCCTTCATTTTTTGCGGAACTGAGTCTACTTTAAAAAATGTAAGTGAAAAGAAGGCAAACTAAGAACTGTGCTCCCAGCTGTCTTTTGAAGAATTTTGATATTTCCAACATCAAGGACTTACATGAAGGTGTCGCACTATAACTGATCAGTTGCTTGTTAAAAGAAACTGGAAAAGGCCCTTTCCACATTTCTATTACTCCTTCAGCCGAGCAAATCAGCCATGCTGCAGGTGGATTCAGAGCTTCTGCCCTTTGTCCCCCATAAAGTTTCAATAATGAAATCAGCACAGATTATGAGTGAAGTGATGCAGAAATTAGGATTTTTTTTATGCCAACCTGGAGAAACTGGAGACCTACTAAAATATAAATTAACAGTGCATTTCTGTGTACTAGTTGCTTGTTAAGGTCTTCATGTACAGAGGCTTTCTTTTAATGAAAACATAAATTTTCCGTCTGTTTTGGTTATAAATATTATAACTGTTTTTATGATCTCCATTAATGACAAGAATTCCAGTGTCACTAATAAATATAGTCATTTTATTGTTAATTCCCATTAGGAAGTTGTCCAGTCTGTTGTCTATTGTGATTAATGTGAGAAAGGAAGTACTCTTCAGCATGTGACTGCATGCTGTTTGTTAGAGGCTTTGACAGCATTTCAAGTGCTATTACCAGACAGATGCTGAATTCAGAAGTTATAAGCAAGGGTTAATGCACTGGAGCTGTCAGACTCTCTGGGGAATCTGTGTAAAATCCTGTGTGGATTTCTGAGTTTTGAGAAGGAAGATCACAGACCCGCTGCTGTTACAGAGGTTTGCCTAGGACCAGCAGGGATGAATCAAGGTTTCCTCACTTGCCCAAGCTTGTACAAAGGTCAGTTAAAAAAAAAAAAAGGTTTACTTGTCATCTTGTCCACTCGACTTAATTACTTGTCCCCCAAACGCTTCTGTCCAGTGTTGAGAGACCAACAAGAAGTTTGGAGGAGCACAGCTCATAGAGGGAATGACTGGCACCACAGCTTATTTACATTGCTTACAGGGTGAAATTCCTTAGGCGCTGCAGCCTCTCAAGATACACTTATCACTGTCTGAAGTGTGCCTTAAAGAGCACACAGGCCTCTGTGGGACCCCTGGCACTGCACGCAGTGAAATTTGTCCGGATGTGATCCCCACAGCTGCAAATTCACCTTCCCTTTCTATTTCACATTCTATTAGTCTGCTTTGCTTCCTCTTTAGCACACATCAGCGTAGCTCTTTATTTTAGCATTATTAATTTTTGACATGAAGTCATTCTAAATATGGTAAATACAGAAAATAATTGGTATGTTAAACAGAGGAAGCATAATGAGTCTCATGTACGAACGCGACTCGCTCTTGCTGCAGAGCTGGACTGAAGCAGAATACACAATAGCACTGCCAGTTTCAGCAGGAACTTCTTTACCAAGTCCCCGTGGTTCACAGGCAGTGCCTCCACCTCTTCTGTACTTATGATACATCCAGCCACAGTTTAATGGCTGAAATGACTTTGAAGCTTTCCCAGTGGAACGAATTTTCACCCTCTGTGAATACAAGCTCCAGCCTTTCAGCGGAGAGTTTAGTTTGGTGACAAGTTAACGTGTGAGGCCAGCATGAGAAAAAATTTTGACTGTTGCCCTGACGGTAGGGCTTCATACTGGGACTCGCGGATACGACGGAGGGCTTTTTGGGAGAGACGCGCTCTCCAGACTAGTACAGGCTGATGGGATATTTTGTCAGCAAGAAGAGATGTTACTTGCAGCTAGCAAGGCTGCTGCTGGCCTGTCAGCACTGATGGTAAATCTTCACTAGGAAGAGTAGATAGGGAAGTCATAGCCCGTCTTAGTCCAGGCTTGCAGAGATTATGGGTTCATTGTGAAATACAGGGCATGAGTGTTAAAGGTACAGCATTGTCTAGATGAGAAATTGTCCTCTAAATTTGCCTGGAAGTCAGTGAGGGAGGGAGGTTTGTTAAAAAGAATGAGAAGAAAGTTAGAAAAATTTTAATATAAATTCTTATATAAGCTTCAAAATAATACCAACCTCAGCTTGAGTCTTTCTCTTAATCTTAGCTTTTTAAAGGTTCTAGCTTTCTAGTTTTGCCTTGGAAAGAACCTACACTAACCTTTTTTATAGTTACAAATGCAATCAATTATTTTGTCCAAAATCAGGGCTGTAAGATCAGATCAAAATTATCACACAGTTCAGAACCAGTGAAACATATATATGCTGCTCGAGATGCCATTTCCCCAGCCATATGTCTTTTCTTTAAGTGGTAATTCACACACAAAAGACACATGTGCTCAGCAGTGGGATAGGACCATGATACTTGACCAAGAACAGAGCTGATGTACCTCAGCAAAATGCCCACAGGCCGTGTAGTCAGGAATCTAACCTGTGTGCTGCTGTACCGATGGTGCTGTATAAATAATGAATTGTACCTGCCAATGCGACATATAACACCAGATAGTTCTTTGCTTTTTGTTTTCTGCAGTAAGCTTTGATCTTTCTCTGTGTTAGCAGAGTAGTGAGCAGACCCTCACTACTTGTTTAATAGCATACCTGCTTTCCAGGTTATTCTTGAAGGGGGGCTGTTGACAGGATGTAAAGTACCTCAGAGATGCCTGTCAGAACAGAATCAGGGGAAAAAGCAGTACCTGGCTACCTTGATCAGAGTTTGGTGCATGATCCAAAAGAACCCATATTTAAATGTCCCAATTTTGCTTGGGACATTTAAAATTGGGCAGTACAATGTCCCATAAAATAGGTGCTAGGATACAAGCAGGCGCTGATAGCAGGACAGATTTAATGCACAATAGTTTCTTTCTACTTGGTTTTATGACCTTGGTTTGAGAAGAACCCTGAAAGCAGTCTGGAGACATTTTTTTTCTTTTATCCCTTTCCTTTTCTTTTTCTTCTTAACACCTTTGTGATTTAATTTAAGAATGACATTCTGTTCTGGACAAGAGGCCCACTGTAAAAGGCTGACAGCTGAGACCTAAAACACACATTCCGCAATTCAGCAACTGCACAAATAAAAAGGACGAGTTAGCACAGTATCTTCTCTGAGGAAGTGTCTGAGGTAAGTTGCAGATGCTGAAATGAAATACTCAATTCAGCTGAGGTACGTATGCACAGTTTTAGGCAAGCAGCCAGCAAATGCATGTCCCCTCTTCTTTCTTTCCTGTTCTAGGGGTTATAGTATTATTACTGTTTCAATTTAACATGTTTTCTGAAGGAGGATGGAAGCCATGCCCCATATAACTCACATAGCACTGTTAAGGAGACCATAAAGCTCACAAAAGAAATGAGTTAGAAAACCCAGCACATTGATTTCAAGAGTAACTCCCAGAACCTACATGAACTACATGCCTTAATGATGCAGAAGCTGCACAATAGCATATGATCTCATACGGGGTACAGTTTCAGCCTCGGTCTGATAAACTCAAGTACATAAAGTTGCACCTGCACTTTCCAAGTGCAAACACCTGGCTTTGCTTTATAGAAAAAGTCAAAAGYCTGCATGCTCTCTTTCAACAGCCTTTTGTATGTGCAAGGCTTGGAATTTGTACCTGCAAATCACATTCCTCTTTTGGCTATGATACTTTTCTGTGCTTTACCAAACTGTAAATGCATTCACTTTAGAAAAATCACAGAGAAATTGGCTTCAAGCACAGGCAAAGAAGAAACAATTCCTGAGTCTGAAACCTTGCTCTTATTAGATTTTTCACAACTTCTCTCATCAAATCAGGGTTATATTTACACAGCAGATTACTCAACATTAATTAACCTGCATTGCAGAAGCATTTTCCAACTCTCGTCCTTGAACAGAAACCTTTATCTAGGACATGGTCAGTGCTCAGACATCACTGTATCTCTCAGATCCTACTGTAAGCTTGTCTGAATGCTGATACCAACTCAAATACCTGAAATCTGAAGAGAGAGTTTGAGTCATATCTGAATTTTACACTGTTAAGGTGGA
Organism: Apteryx rowi; assembly: GCF_003343035.1. Classification (NCBI taxonomy): domain Eukaryota; kingdom Metazoa; phylum Chordata; class Aves; order Apterygiformes; family Apterygidae; genus Apteryx; species Apteryx rowi. The sequence goes on from NW_020447786.1 coordinate 1,223,765, forward strand.
GACTCTTCAAATGGCAAGTTTTGTTTGTTGGTTTAGCAGACAAAGAACCAAGAGTTAAAGATGAGGTTGAAGGTTTGGGTTTAGACCCATCATGAATTTGTAATGCACTACAAAGATGAAAAATGATACCAGCAACAATAGCTCCCCCTTGTAGTCCACAACTCTGCTCTTAGATGGCAATTCTTCAGGCTGGAGGGCAAGGGGCAAAAGTTTCAGCAGGAGGTACCCATTGATAGAGGTGGGCAAACATGTCAGGAGGAACCTCTGAACTTTTCTGAAGTGGCTCAGCTCCTTTTTAGACACCATCAAAAGCAACTAAAACAAAGTTTTCAGAGCTGCCTGCGCAGTATCCTCTATGAACAGCTTGAATCAATGTGTCCATGGTAATGGTCTGCCACAGAAGCTGTTATCAAGTGCATGTGTGTATTTTCTTTTCACAAGATGACAGTTCCCAAGTGAAAGGACACATCATCTCTTATAAAACTTTCCTTCTATTGTCTGAATTTTGTTTGTTTTCTGGCAAACCCCAGTGCTGCCTGTGCTTTCTGTGCAGGTGTACGTTTCCCATTCTTGTGCGGACAGGCCGACCAAAGTCTTTGGAGGCTTCTCATTAGTATTGCCTGAAGCAAATACCACACCTCAATAGCAATTTAATATTGTAATCAGGCAGCAAACTGTGCAGTTTTGGCACATTGTAATAATTATTAACTACATGTATTAGTATTGCAGTTCTAGTAACTAATATTTACAAAAGGTTCCCTGTGTGGGGAAGACCTTGCCTAGACATCAGCAGTTGAGCTATTCCTGAGTGATTGTCAGTGGGCCTTTAAGCCAGTGTTCATGTTCACTGTTTAAAGATAAAACATCAATACTTAGAAATTGTACTTCAGAAGGCATATCTCATGAATAATAAATTCTCAGGGTGTAAAACTATACCAAGCACCAGAATATTTTGTGAATTTATGGGGAAGTTTTCCTGTGGAAAAAAAGATCCTGGAAGATAAGATAGAAAAGCACATCTCAAACTCCGTAACAGAATATAAAGGAGATTCCATTTAATCATTCTCGATCTTAGGAATTTTGTTTCGCGCCATGACATGTGTATCTTTCTCCTGCTTTCCTGTTGCTATTGAAATTAAGCTAACAGTCTTATGAACTCCAGTTCAGAGTTCATGGGCAAGGATAGATATAAACAACAACAACAAGTTCTCTAAGCTCAGCAAATCTATAATCAACAAATTAAGCTCCATGCAATTATTATGTCTAGATTGACTCAAGGTTGAAGCAAAGATGCATTTTCCTTTGGGTTTTATGCAGGTCTTGTGTGTCTAGTAGTTCTTCACCTAACAGAGTGTGATGGTAGCAGAGAAGTCACTTGGGTGAGCATATTAGTATCAGACAGATGACTTGTGCAGTATGTTTGACTAACTTTGAATATGAGTCAAGAAAGCATTCCTGTTCAGTAGTGCATAGTCATATTTTTTTAGGTACGTAACTGTGTGCTTTTCCAGATAGGCAGGGACACAACTAAATACGTGGCTGACCTTGGGCCACCTCTAGTTTGTATGTTGTAGACATCACTGACATGCATATATGTAAAAGAGAAAAAAAGGTCTTTATTTTCTAATAGGGTCATAGTTGAGAGAAAGATTTTCTTAAGCAACTTGTACAACCTCTGTGTAGTTTCTTCCCTTCAAGCTCACGCATATTTCACACAATTTTTCTGGCGGCATTCAACATGCTTTTTTAATTATGCATGCTTTTGGCTAGTATGCCAGACTTCTAATCTAGAAGACTAAATTTCCCTACATAAAAGTCATGATTTGACAATTAGTTATTCTGCTGTGTAATCACATTATCTGAGATGATGTGAGAAAGGTGACATGAAGGTGACATATACAAACAATTCATTGCCATCCTTTTATCAGTTGTTTAATCAAATCAACAAGTAGAATATACCCATAGCTTCAAAAAGTTTTGGTATCACAGCAGCCACACATTAACCTGTATTTCTTAAAATTTAGACCTGTATTCAGTGCTATACCAAGGTGGAAGATGAAGATGCTTTTTTGTCTGTGTGTTTGCAGCATACCCAAAAGCCAGGAGATGACCGATAGATGCTGGCAGGGAGTAAAAGCAACCAGTGAGGCAGTGTTGGATAACATGGTCACTAGTGACTGCAAAGCACAAGGACATAAAAACAGAGAAATTAGGGAAATATAGAAGCACAAAGGTAGAAAGAGTCATAGAAGCCAAAGGAAGATATGATTTCAAGAGGAGGGTAGGGGAGCAATGTCTAATGTGAAAGAGGTAGGTAGGGAAGGATAAAGGTAGCTATGAAGAAGTCAGTGAAGACTTCTGACTGTGGCACTGGAAACAGGTTGAAGGAAGTTTTCAGGGGAGAAAAAAGAGGAGGGAAAAGCTGGAGAATGATGCATCTGGTATATGTAGAGACAGGGTAGCAGCAATTGAGAGAGGGTGTATGATTTTTTAAAGTTACTTTTGAAAATCTTGATAATATTTCCTGTGTTTCTGCTTTTAAAATTTTGTCTATATCAAAGGTCAATAAAATCTAAAAAAGGCCACCAAGAACATTGTAAAAGAGCTGCTTTTATCTTTATTTCCCTGTTTTACAGAATATAAAAATGGAAAAATATATTAAATGGTAATTACCTAGCATATGCCTTTTGTGGTTGTGTAAACACACTCATCCAAGTCTAATTTATAAAACATAATATTAATATGCATTGCTTCCCAATTTAAAATTTTACCTTTTTGATTCCAAGTACATATTTTAAAAATAATAAATCACTCACTCTAAATTCCATTATTCTCACATTTTACTGTTAGGGTATGTAGGCGTTACATTAGTTCTTTTAATTAATTATGTCGTAGATAAGATATGTTAAACATACTAATATTTTAAATAAATATTTGTGCTTGTTTTCAGAATTAGAAGAAAAAGGAATTTGGCTAGTGTTAGTGTTTGTTGGTTACAACTGCCATAATAAAGACGGGGAAAAGTAAGTGCATGCCTATCTCTAAGTATGTGCTTATCCTTTCTAGCTGCTGTGAAAGCAGCAAGTTATGGGGACTAAGTACATACCTAAAGGTAAGCACATGCTTGACTGCCTTGCTGATCCAAGGCTAGAGACAGTAGGATGATGAGGTGCCCATTTCTGAAAAGGCTCCCATCACACTAACCACATCATTTCAGGGATAATGAATAAAATTTTCACAAGTAACTTAATGATTAAAGGGACGAAGGATTTAGTCAATAAATTGGCTTTGGCAGAAAAAAAACCAGTTTAAAACTTTTTTTTTTTTTTTTAAGTAGAGGATTGTTTCTAGTGAAGCAGTTTAAAGCACGGCAGCGGTACTGTCGGGACTGTGGAGATGATGAATTTTGGCTTAGGAACAAATGGCTTCCAGGGTGCAAGGAGTTTCTAAGCAAGCTTCATGGCCAAAGCCATGGAGTTGTATCCTGTGTCCCTTTCAGACATGCTTTGGGGTTAGCTCAGGTGCCTAGTACTGGCCTGACTCTATCTGCAGGTGTCTAAGTCCAGACTTGTGATCTTAAAATTCTTGGGTGGTTCTGAAAGTGCCAAAGATTTTGTCCACCTTATCTCTAAAGTTTTTCTTCTCTGTATGCCCAGAAATGCCTTTATCATCCTTTGCAGTGTTTGGTTGCTGTGTCAGGCTAATCTCTGTTGAGATCCATAAATGAAGGGCTTTTCTCAGTCTCTAAGTGGAACACTGCTGCAGGTACCTGCAATGAAGATCAGAGGGAAGGGGCAAAAAGGGGAATTAACTCTACTGCCCTTTCATCTGATAGTTCAGTTATTAAAAAGCTTACACAGCATATGGCAGATTTTGGCTAAAGTACTGAACTAGTTAGTATAAGCTGTTGACATTGCTTCCATTGTACATATGATAGCATGACATCCAATATTACAAAGCATGCTACTAGTTAAAATGGTCTGAAGTCCATATTGTATCACATCAGACTATGTTAAAAGGGAAAAAACAAATGGATAAACAAAAAACAACTTATATCCAAGAAACTTTCAGGAGATTATTATAACATCAGAATGTTGCGAGTTTCTTGAAATCCTGAAGGTTTACCTGGACAAGCCCAGAAATCTCCCTGTTGTTCCATAAATGTCAAGAAAGAAAGCCTGAATTTTGCTTAACTTGCCTATCAAAACAAATTACTCACCCCAGGCAAATAGATGACTAGGACTCTGCAAAGCTAGAATAGTCTGTTGTTATGAAACTGTGTATGTATAAAAGACAGCATGCTTATTAATATTTATAGAAGAGAACAGTTAAGCAAACACTAAAGCTCCATAACTTTTCTACAGTAAAATATCAGGCTTGATATATACGCATATACCTACATAAATAGATTGCTTTCTCAGCTGGGGGAAGAGCTGGAGCTGCTGTCTCTGAACAAAAAGCTCTCAAACCAATTCTCCCCCCATCGCCTTCTCCGTAGCCACTGCCTCAGGCTTTGGGAGTTTCTGCCTGGCGAGCCCAGCTGCTTCTTCAGTGCTGGACCGCTCCTCGGTGGCGGCGGCTGCTGGTGGAATGGCAGGGAGCCAGCTCCACTGAGGCCAGCTGGGCAGCTCCGGCTCTCTGGGCTGCGGGAACATGGTTTATCTGCCTGTCGAGCCCGGACAGCAAGACAGAGCCACTCTTCTCTTTTCAGTTTCTTATCTTTCCCTTGCTTCCACAGCAATAGCGACCTACATCACCTTGCCTGAATGCATCAACTTTGCTACCACTGGGACTTGGTGCAGCCGTTGTAATAAGGTGTTCTGACCAGCTCCTAATGTTTTTGGATTTATCACTGCTTACCCTCACAGTCGTGCCAGTGACTATCAATACCATAACATCTGCCAGCAAGGCTCTGTGGCCTCTCCTGTCTAGACTTTCACAGGGTTATGCTTTAACAAGGATGTACAGACTGGGGCTGGTACAGCAGCATTGTAGACCCCTGATTTTCGCTGCAGTTATGTCTAATGCTTGACAAAGTATGTAAGGGAAGGAGGCATATGTGGCACACAGAAATCTTGAAATTGTCTACTAATACCCCAAGCTCCCTGGTCAAGTGAGCTGTCAGTCTAGTGAGGGGTAGGTGCCCTGTGGGGCTGCCCCTGCCTAGTACTCTGCAGAGTCCCTTTGGCTTCCCCTTGAGCTCACCACTCCCAAGTAACAGATTTTGCAAATAGTGTTGTTAGTTAAGGATTGGTTTAACCACAGCTCCTAAGCAATAGAGCACGGAGTTTACTTAACACGAGAATGGTCTGAGAAACATTTCATGGGTCACCATGAATGGCTGAGACCATTGCTCTGGCACAAGGATCACAGAAGACTGCTGGAGAAAAACTTTTTTGGCAATTCTAGGAAGCCTTTTGGAGTGGATTGGAACGGATTCACTGGGGCTGAGCCAAGGTCTCCTATGATGTAAGTTGTGTGAATCCTGTATATCTCCAGGCTTAACCTGGAACTTCAATTTATATATGTGCAACCAGTGCTCGGAAGAAACATTTCAGTTAAACATTCCCTCCTTGCTCTGAAGAATGCTAATTTGTTAAAATCAAAAATGTTCACAAAACAAGAACAGCTCAATAGAGTTTTCATTTTGGAAACTTTTGGAAAGAAAGTGTCACAGATGTCAAACCAGTCTGCTTAACTGAACTGCTAGGAAATTAGGGCTACTGAAGTTTTAAGAAAACTGAAGTTGAAATGAAATTGTTACAAAAATGTCCGACTAAAATAYTCAGCTTTATTGATACCAGGTTGTTCTTAATTTAGTGGTTTGTGCAAAACTTTTTGACATCTGAGTTTGCCACAAGAAAATATTTCAAAATCTCATATCTTTACACAATAAAAGGTCAGTTTCCTAAGCAGCAGTGTAGGTGATGCAGGAACATCACAAGGCACTTTCCATCATCCTTTCACCCAGATTTAAAGTCCTTTTTCAAAACATGTTAATGTTGCAGGTTTTTCAAATGAAATATTACCAGAAATAACATAAGGAAAATTATAGTTTCGTTCATTCAGAACAACAATAAAATCACACTGAACATAAGGGACTTGCAACTTGCATTTCGCGCTTACTATAGCTAGATTTCCATATGCAAAACTTCTCGCAGGGGATCCAGCGTGGAGCAGAGTGAGGAAACACTCTCTCCTTGGCATTTGTAGAAATTCGCCTCAACCTCAAAAGCTGGAGGAGGGTCAATGTTATCTCTGATGATTTCTGAGTCTTCAGTGAGCCTGAGCCAGGACAAGATCTTTCATGTAATACTCACGGCTTACTCCCCTCCCCTCCCAATGGAAAGTTTCTCTTCCAACAGCAGAACCAACAGCTAGTAAGATTGCTTGACATCTCCCAGTACAAAAACCTTTTACAGTTACTTAGAATTCAGCAAAACTTAATATTAAAAAATAATACATTTTTCCCCCTAAATTGAGACAGAAAGTCAAAATCTCACACATTTTCATAAATAACGTATTGAAAAAAAAATTGATCTGTGAACTCAGAATGTTTCATAGGAATGATCCAGACTTGTGTCAATAGATTTTGACTGTAATTCAGAGAAGGCACAAGTTAATTTTGATTTCTCAACACTCTCTTTGGTATTGTTGTCATAATTAAAAAGTCAACATTTACCCACATCTATCATGAGACCTAGGAAAACTACTAGTTGCAAACAGCTGATTTGTTGAATTTAGCTCTCTTTCCTGATTGTGGTTTATCAATGACCACATTTTAATTTCTATTAATTTTATTTACTGTATAAATTGTTCTGTGACTTGCTCATGTAAATATGTTTCAGCCTACGTATTGGTTATAGACTGGATGGTGTACCAGAGTTTTTGCTAGTTGTAATTTACAATTCAGTTTATATGTGAAGGATCATTTGAGTCACAGTCTATTGTTTCTGGTCTCTAGGCAAATAGTTTTCAAAAATATAAAGTGATTTCAAGATGACTTCTGCAAACAGTGTGGAGGAAAAAGCTTGTTGGAAGCAATATTCACAGGAGTATTTGTATCACTGTCTTTTTTAATATAAATTTATGAACAAAAGTTTCTCATATGTACGTGCATGCAAAAAACATGGCTAACTCCTGTGGAAAACAGCAGAAATATTCTCCCCAAAATAAAAAGATATCCCCTTAAGTTCAGTGTGGATGAAAGGGTTGAAAATATTGTCCAAATAAATGCATGGAGGATTTTGGTTAATCTTTGTCTTGCTTGGATTCTTAAAACTGATGCTCAGAAAGACTTTTCTTCTTTTCTCCTCCCATTATTCACCCACCTGTAGGCATCTCCCTGGTCTCAGAGATATCTCAATAAATTTTCTGTTCTTCCCAAATGACAGTGTGGGGGAATGCTGAGCTTTTAAAAAACATTGTAACGTTAYTTTAGAAATGTTGCACAGCCGTATGAAAAGAAAAAAGCAAGAAGAAGCTATATATTTTTTCCTGAAGTTTTGGGAAGTCTTTGGAACACAGGAAAGTGTAATTCTAACTACAGCCCATAAGAAATTCACTTATGCTTGCATTCTGTCGCTCTAAATGGGCAGGACTGAAGCCTATTAACCTAAGGTCATTTCTAAATGCCACTGGCACTGAAATAGTTCTGTCTGGATTGCCTGCATGGGCATCAGCTTCTTTTAATGGTAAATGTTGTGCATTTTTTTAAATGGCAGTGTGGGCTGTGGTTCAGTATTAAGTGCATTGATTTTGATCGGTTTTATGATCCTCTAGCTGACTGCCAAAGTCTGTGTTAAAAGATGTATTCTATGCAGTGCTCCCAAATGACATAAGATCATTGCCTCACGCCATGAAGTTTGGAAACATTACTGTGTTCATGTGTGTATAGGTACATGTATACACACATATAATGGACAAACACGTACGGAAAGTATTTTGTGTAGGTTTTTTTTCTGGCTCTGCCCACTGAAGTTTTAGTACTTCATTTTAGAAAACAGTGTGGGCAATAATGACCACCATGGTAAACAATTTTGGGTAGTAAATGACCTGCAGAAGCTGTTGAGGACCCAGGGCTTTGCTTCAGGACTTTAACCTGGCTGATCACTCACTGCAAAGAGATATCTCAACCAGAAGTAATTGCTAGCCTTGTAAGCCCCCCCAAAACGGAAGCGTTAAGAGGATAATTACAGTCTGTGGTTAATGTCTTGATCTTAGTTGTCCCACTAACAGTCATCACCACGTTGGCTCTTTTTCCCACCAGTTTGGGAAGCAGTTTTGGGATGGGACTGACCGCGGCCGAGCCCAAGTGCCCACCCCCAGCCTCCCCATCCCTCGCCGGGACCCCGCGGCGGCTGCTCCCTCCGGCCCAGCAGTGAAGAGCTGGTATCCAGCGGTCTGGTCTGCGGCAGGGCTGAAACGCGTCAAGCGGACATCGCACAGCCGGCGGAGAGCAGTTGCTATGGCAACGCAGGCAGAGCCGGAGCGGCCCTGCAAGCAGATGATATTGATTAAATGAGCTTTTTTTAGGGCGGAGGGGGCTACGAGGGCAAGTGGGCCCGCTGCAAGCAACGTATGGAGGGGAGTGCCGAATTGGCCTGGCTCGTATTGATGAAGCCTGTCAGAGCTCCTCACTTTAACTAGGAGCCCACGACCTTCTGTTTGTGCAATTGCTTTCCAGGATGAACTTTCCCCTCTGCAAGATGCACAGTAAATAAATTACATCCTTCTGATATCTAGAAATCGTGCATCAGAGTGTGATCACACCTCTGACACTTGCAGTCCCATCTTCTGGCAGCGGGCAGTGGGGATTTGTCTAGAGGCAAAGTTTATTTGGTTTTATGATGTTTAGGGACAACAGTAGAGTACTCACCAGCACGATAATGCTCCAGCCTCATTTGCTGGGTTTCCTAAAATGACTGCCATTCTGCGGACATCTCAGGTCTTTCCACAGGGATTTCTTGGATGGTTGGTAAGAGAGTCCCTTTCTGAGGAATGGTTACTGTAATATTCATTATCCTCAGCTGACCTCAGTCTGAGGATGCAATGACTTCCTTATAATAATAGGACCCCCCTCATTCCCAAGCCTTATGGCCTTTGCATGTGCAAGTGTGTGCGTGCGCGTGTGGTGTGTGTGGTCCCCCTGCCTTCCCCTATTTCAGAAAAGCAGCCCAACACGGTACAGCAGTCTGCCAGCAGATATGTTACTGAAGGAATTCATGCATCTTGCATCTTGAAGATGCATTATTAATGCCTGGACAAATCACATCAGGTGGAGCTCAGCAAGTCCCTGGCACTGCAAAAAGGAACAAAGGCTGGTTCTACAAGAGAGAGAAGGATGAGACAAATTATAACAGCTGGGAGTTTCTTGTCAGTAAGATGGCATAGAAACAGAAATGCTAAAATTGTTTGCACATACGGCAAGTTTATATTTTTATTGGAAAGGAAATTACATACTGCACTACAGAAAAAATACTTTAATTGTATCCTAATAAACATCACATTGTTGGGCATCTTTGAATTTCATAGCAAACTGGGCCAGCTTGTTGGCATCCAAATTACTTGCAAGCACAGTTTTATTTAGTATCTGGAAAGGACTGTAAGGCATAGATTTGCTAGCAGAGGGCCTGCTTCCGATCTCATTGAAGTCAATGGCAAAACTCCCATTCGCTTCAGTAGTAACAGGATCGGGCCAGAGTTTGTAACAATCTTCCAAAGGAAAGGCGGCAATCCTGCCGGTGAAAGCATGTGGGAAGGAATGGATCCTCACCTCCTGGGCAGGAAGGAATAGTCCTTCTTTTCTCTAACTGTTCGTAAGAAGATCTAATATGTGCAGAGCAGGTTTTGATGCCAGCTGATATTTTTGTCCCTTTGGTCCGGGTAGTTAGCCAAAATCTGGGGTCTTGCTGGCTTCTTTGCATTAGGAAGGGAAGTGGACGAGAGGAACCCAGGATTTCTTTTGGAACAGCCCTGTTTATTCACAGAGAATGCACACAGAACACAATTATAACAAGCAGGAGCAAACCATTTGGAAACGGAAGTCTGTCTTTTTAGTGAGTGACTCTGCCAGGAAGAACTATCTTTTGGTTTCTCGCCATGGCAATGCACCATTGCTTATTACTCTAGCAGGTGGCTTTTTCTTTGTCTTCTGTTTTCTTATCATTTTTCACTCCCTCACACATACGCCTACAAGCAAACAAAACCCCGGATGTTCTACTCACAATCTATACATGGGAAAGCTTTTGGGCCCGTGCTCCACTTCTGCCATTTCTGCTCCTGCCTTGTCAAGTTGAGCCATGCTTTGGGCAATAACATCAGTTGTTTCTGCTGTCACTAACTTAAGGCGCATTTAATTGTTCTTCCAGTAAGTCTTAAAACACAGTTCATTAACAAAAAATTTGACTTTTCACCAAGCCTGTGTTTTGTGATTGCCATTTTAGCACATCAGAGCTTGATAAATATTAGGATTATTTTGTACTTTAGATTGACTGACTGAAAGGAAATATTTTGCTTCCTATGAGCCTCTAATGGCAAGCAGGTCGTTTGTGTTTAGCTGACTGAAAAAAAAATGTTTCCATGTATCTTCCACCCACTTGCAATTTATTACTTGTTTTTCTCCCAAATATTTAATTCTACAAGGTTCATATCCAAACCATTTCTCTAAATGCAAAATCCCTAGAACAGTATGAAATGCATTTCTACCACATCACTGAAGATAGATCTAGCTTTTGGTATGAAGTGATGAGAAGAGATTATTTGTTAGTGAATCACATGAAATGGAAGGAGATTACTGAGATATCGCTAGTCATCACTATAGAGATAATCACTCCCTCTGAGTGAGAGATAAAGCCCTCCATGAAACAGACCCTGCTAAGGAGAGAGGGAAAAAAACACTAAAGAGAGTGGAAAAAGAGAAAGGACAAAACAGGTAGTTTTTGTTAAAACATATATCCCTGAATCAGGCCCATTCTTCAATATATTGGCAGGCTGATAGCGGTAACTTTGGTTCGTCAGAATTGGAGGGGACAGTGAAGACCATAGCAGAGGAGCAACCATGTGAGGATTGCGTACAGGGAGGCAGGCACTGGCCATATTGTGGGGTTATAAGTTACCTGTATCCAGCCAGGAAACAGACGTCCAGCTAGCAAGAGTGTCTACTCCGTGCTCACCGACAACCAAAAATATAATGTTAGTACATAAAGGGAAAGGAACTGAGAATAACGCTGCAAATAGTTAAGATATTGTTATATAAGGGGATGAAGCATCATGGCATACAGCACTGTGTTCAGGATTAATCAACCACTATTAAGAAAAATAAGTCATTTGAAAATACAGGAGATCATGATCAGCAAAACAAAAAGGACTGAAAGTGTAGGGAGACTTTGTTCAAAGAGAACCTGCACAGATGAGGCTATTTATGTGTGGCAAATAAAAGGTGCATAAAACTGAGAAGTGAAGGTTCCTTAGTCAGTCTTTCTTGGGATTGAAGAATGGCAGGACACAAGGTGGTTAAAAGCATCAAGATGAGTCTTCACCTGAAGACTGTACACATGCACATGTGGCATTCATTCTCATATTTGAGGCCCAGGCAGAGTTAAAGCACTCTCATCAAAACCTCCGTATTTCCTTCAGTAAAACTCTAGTTTGATTAGACCCAAAGTGCATCTTCTGCTCGTTGCCTAAATTCTGAAAAGAGGATTTTATTTTATTAAATTGTAGACTAATGATTTCTAGCACATTAAAAAGGGGCATTTTTCCAAAGCTACTTCTGTGTAATCTGTGTGTTAAATAAGAATCTTTCTGACGTCCTAAAGGAAATGACATTCTGTTTAAACATGTTACCTGCTGATCTACTGGAGAAGCAGGCCAGCAGTTTTTTGTTTGGTTTGTATATGCATGTGTGTGTGGTTGTTTTGTGGCTCCTGGGTAATGTTATCCATATTTTTCTGTTTGGAGAATCACTTTTCCCTACGCACTCACCAACCAACATGAAACCACCTAATTATATTTTCATAATCATGATTAAAAACCATCTAAATTATCCTGCTTGATGTACTCAAAGAGTTTGTTGATTGCTTTTTGATGTGTATTAGAGCTTTTTGCAGAGCCACATCAAATGGTTTGCTCCACAATGAAATAAAAAAACCCTTGTAATATACATATGCACATCTTTAAAATATATATATAATTTATATTCTGCTAATTAAGCTACATCAAAACCAAGTCTATCACCATGAAATAATCGTGCAAAAGCTACTCACCTATTACAAGAACATTAATTTCCACTTTACTTTTTTTTTCAAAATATTGATTTTATCTTATACAAGGCAATTCAGTATTTCAAAGCCTTACTCTCAAAGTGTTTTTCCACATCCATGGAGACCTTAAATCTTGAATACAAAATCAAGTTTTATAATAGCAAACTCATGTAAATAATATTTTCATGTAGAATATGCTCCTTCTGCATAATGGATCACAAACATTTTAATTTAACGGTCTTTGTTCTGTTTTCACATCTTACATATGCCACACCAGATCTCAAAAAAAAGTTTTATCTGCTGGGGCTACATGGGTGAAGATAATTTTGGGAGAGAAGGGAGTTTTCAGAACTTAGCCCTGATCCTCAATTTGAGGCTGATCCAGGGCCTGTTTTACCTGGAGATGGCCACAATTAAGAGCTGTAGGTTTGTTGCTGGTCCAGTTAGTCCTAAAGACCATGATGGGACAACATCACACAGAGGTTCAGAATTTAATGGAAGCTGGAATTCCTCAAAGCATTAAATCAGCCCATGAGCAAAGTAGTGAAGGGTTTCATTAGATCTGTGCATGAGCATGTCAGAGTTAAGGTTTGCTTCATGGCTGACCAGCACCAATCACAAAGTCAGAACTCATTAAATAATAAAAATAAAATACTCTAGGAAAACAATTAAATAATTCAGATTCTGCCTACTTGATATCAAATTTGTCATATCAAATATTCATGTGCAATAAATCTGTARGTATATCTCATGAACGGAATGCAAGTGTGAATGTCAATGCTTTGCTACATCTTGACTGCCAGCTCTCTGAAGCAAGAGCACAAAAGTTGATCACACACTGCAGCCTTCCTTATCTGAGTTTTTTTCTTTTTTTCTGTTTCTCCTCTCCTGGAAACCTGTAACATGCTGCCACGTAATCTGTGGTATCACTGACTGCTATGAGGTATTCAAGTACAACGTCATTCATCTGTGTGTTTCTAGTTTGACTTTCAGTAAATGTTTAATGACCCTTTTCAATTACTGGACCAAACAGTATTTGACAAGAATGCACCTTGTCTAATACTAGCACTTAGACAGGAATGCATTTTTTAGATAGCACTTATCATCCACAATGTTGTCATGATATTTGTGAATGTACTCTCAGGTTGATCTTAATGAATGCATTACAAAGGTCTTCACATACCTTTTTGCACTTTAGTCTCGCTTCTTTGACTTTACTGATAAAGAGCTGTCAGAGTTCATCTGGGAACACTCGTACTTTCAGGGTCCCAGGTTCAAGCCCTAAAAGGGGTTTGACTTTACTGGCATGGTTCTCCTGATACAGGAGAAGTAGGTCCCTCATATGTGGCCATGTGAGACTGATCTTTTGGCTTCTCTGGCTGCATCTAACCTGACTGGTGGCCTGTGTGTATTGTGCACACCTCAGCTTCCACACAGGAGAACGGTTTGATGTATGGCATGGTCCCACTCTGGCCACTGCTCCTGGGTTTCATGCCCAAGGGAAGCAGGGCATGTAGGGGGAGAGGTTGTATCCTACAGGGATGATGTGTGCCCAGGAGTCAGGACAAGGCTGGGACCAAAGACACAATGGTGTATAAAATAAGACAGATGAAGGAATATCGTTATTCAAGTGACTTGGCCAAATACCTGGTAAGTCAGCAATTAAACAAGCAATTGGGAGATACGGCCACACAGCTGTGACTGCATGTTTACCTGCCATTCAAATGTACTGGTGCAGTTTCGATGACAGAAAATGAATTTCTTCTCTCRTCTCATGCTCACACCCTCTTCCTCCTCTCATATCACAATCCCTTCAACCCGTCAGGGTAGGAAAACAGATTGACTGTCTGCACTGACCACTTCATCTCCAGTAATGAACAAACAAGGGGACATGGCAAATGGATGGATTCTGAAGATGGTCTCAGAGCATGTCCAGCATAGGTTAACTAGACAAAGTTCCTTGCAAACTCACTGAAGGCTTCATTTTCTTTTAAAAGACTTCTAGGAAAGCAACCACCACAATTTTTATCTTGCATCAACCTAAAGGTTAGAAAGTAGGAAATCCACATTCAGTTCCTATCCTTGTCAGAAATTCAAACACACTTCTAGTCATTAGACTATAGGCTTTTCTGGGAATGCGTTACCACTCCTCATGAAGCTGTACCACTGTGCAGAAAAATGATTTGAATTCACTGAGAAAAGGAGAGAGGGAAAGTGAAAGCATGACTCACCAGGCTAATGATTAGGCAGCTTTTTCAGAAATAGGAGGGGGTAGGCTCTAGTCATTCCCCCTGTTTTGTGCTTTAGCTCATGCCTGTTTCATATCATGTCCTAGTTCTTTCAGTTAAACTGGTGCATTTTGGTATTTTGAACAAGAAATTATAGTCTGGTACCTACCAACTGTGCATGATCATGGTGTTCTGCCTATGCAGTGATTTTATTCTGTGTATGTCAAAGAAGGAAGCTGAGGTTTTTCATCTATTTCCATTTAGATGGGATGGGATCTATGAGGCTGAGCCAGTCACAGTGAAAACTCCTCTTTTCATCAACTTTTTTTCCCCCCAGCCTTTTTCACAGTGTCATCTTTTATTAAGATCACATTAGCGCTTCTGGAACAGCCATATTTTATTAGGATCTCTCAAAAGGGGATGAGTCAGACCATCTGATTTTATTTTGCTAAGTTCATTTTTGATTTGCTGAGTTTAGTTCAGATATGAACACATCTTGTCCAATTTATCTTTAATACAATACAGATATTGGCACAGGCACTGATCTTTGTTACACTAGTGTAAATTTGGGGACATGCCAATGGAGTGCTGCCAAGGCCATATTAAAATTTCACTTTCAGCATGGCTAGAACTGCTAGCTTCTCAGGAAGCAGTCTGCTGTGGGGGGATGAGCCAATGTACCACTTCTCAATAGCTCTGCAATTCTCTCTCGGTTGGAGAATATCCCAGGTAACATAATACAACCAAAGTCAGACTGGGCCAAGTGGCTACTTTATGTAGCCTGAGGCTGACTGGATCACTAGTTCACATAAGCCTTGAATGACAGGGATAAGCTGGTGGAATTTTTTCAGTAAAGAGGGAAGAATGAAATAAACTTTGTACGGCTGGCAAGGACTATGACTAGTCAATGTATTTATCACCTGGCTTTTTCCTAGAGTCATACAGTAAAACAAAGAAGAAGTGAGTAGCATCTACCTTTTCCAAGCCATATTTCCTCAGGATTTGCACACACTACAAACCTCATATCAGGAAAAGGCAACTGGAATGCTACCACAGCTTTTCCCAAAAAACACAAGTTCTGTGTAATTTCCTCCAGTTTGTGTGTATGTCCCAACATTCTGCTATAAGCATAAAAAATGTAAATGACATTGATTTATCCAGCCACAAAGTACTTATATCCTGATATTTTTTCAGATTTTGGCCTATGCAATATAACTTCAAAAATCCCAGCTGATAGTAGCTTAGCTTTCCTTGAGACACAGAATGGACGTTTGTATGCATGTATGCATGAATCTATGTAAAGAATGTACTTTATGTCTAATAAAAACCTCTGCATTTTTTGTACTTTTGTAGGTCTGAAGGCCACTTGCCACTTCTCAGCTAAGTGAAGCCACAACACTGTGGCTGCACTGTATTAATATGTACTTCATGCTAGATCAGTGATAAAAGCAGCACATAAAATTGACCCTGCTTCTCTGAAATGAATCATAACAAGTTTGGGTTGATTGGAATGGCAGCTTGCTGTGAATATTGATACTTCTGTAATTATTGATTTATGCAACACTCCTGTCTTTGATCAGTTATCTTCCTACCTATTTGCATGTTTATTTTGTAGTTAAATATTGCCTGCACTCGAACTCATGAGCTCTGTGGGTTAGTGATTCTCTTTGTATTATTTTGTAGTGGCATCTTGTACTCACTTAAGAGGTCTTAGAAACCTCTGCAAATAAAAGTAGTAAGGTGTGGGTTTGCAGTCTTTGTGGAGCTAAAATGCCTTTCAAAGTTCATGCGGTTGAATAGATGCAGTGCTTTTGGTGTTTTATCCTGATGATTTGAATATTCTTGATTATTATTAGTTTCTCAAATATTTTACAAATATTTAACTCTTTCAACTAATAAAACTCACCATTAAAAATACACAGCACACTTTGCTGCCAGGAGAAATAGTCTGGGATGGAGTCAACATTATGGATAAATAGGATCTGCTAGGCCCTCAGGCTTTGTGCAGACCTTCTGGAGTGGCCTTTTTTAAGGCCCCAAGTATAACTTGTTGCAAAGCAAGCCCCATGGCTTGACAGCTTGGAGACTGAACCTCCGGCTTTGACATCCTTGTTTCTCTTCTCAAATGGAAGACCCACGTTCTGGCCTAGGCTGCCCTACTTCAGTGAGAGCTGTAACTTCTTGTGACAATGCAAGTGAAAGCTTTTGAAAGGAGTGCAAATCAACTTGAAAGCCCCTTTGTGTAAGCAGACCTCTGCGTGAAGCCCTGACAGGACTTAGCGCTATGAATGGTGGGCAAGCACCCACCATGGGTGGTTAGGAGGAAGTCTCACTTTACTTTTGCCATTAGGGTGCATGGTGGGTAGACAAAGCCATTGTAATACAACGCTTAATGTGCTTGTGCTCCTGCAACAAAGAAAAACTTAACTGAGGTGTGCCACAGGGTAAATTTGTCAGCTGCAAGCTCTCAGCTGGTGTGGCTGAACTGCTACCACTATCCAACTTAACAGGTATGAATATCTTCACACTGTCCTGTCTAATACTTCAGGACTGTATAGTCCTTGGAGGAAACATCCCTTTCGGTTCCACGACATAGCAGTGAGTGTGTGGCGGGGGGCTGACGACCCTGTGGTGGTGCTGGAAATTTAACTTTGCACCTCTGGTATCTACTGGGGAGGCGACGGGGTATTTTTCATGCTGGGGGGGATGCTCCCTCACATCTTCCAAGCCTTCCTTGATGAATTGCATGTCTTACACAATTTAAAAGTTTATCATACAACAACCTGGCTCTTATAGCTGGACAGGTGCAGCACGATCTCTCTGAAGAGGACATTTCCTAGGTAGATAGTCAGGAAGATTTCTAAAGCTAGCTGATGGCTCTGAAACAGAAACAAGATACTATTTCTTTTCTTCCCCTCTGTGGTCTGTGGGGAGGGAATAGAGACATCCACCACTCATTTAGCCAGAGCAATTCAATTTTTAAGAAATGAGAAGAGAAACTAAAAAGTACTCTGTGACTTAGGGTCATTTAAACAGCACTGAAGCAAAATCTATGATTAACAGCAGCAATTATTTTTATATACGTTATTACTTATTATTCAAATTCATTGCAACTGGAAAATAATGTATCTAGCATATTCATTTTCTATTCATTTTCTTTTACACAGACCCCACAAATATTACAGAGTTTGAAACATAATTGCTAGCATGGCTACCTTGTCTTTAGCCAAAAACACATCTTTTTATTAGACCTCATTTTATAAATGGAATGTGGCTTGCAATTCTACTCTGTTCAGCACTAAGTCTCATACTGTAGATGTACAGCATTTAAATGTTGCCAAGACTGCCTTTGCCATCAGAAGGGCAAGAGAAAGTTCAGTTCTGTAAAGTGAAAGCTTAGATTCTGGAGAGTAGAGCCAAGTCTATGGAGAAAATCCTAAATTTGCAAATAGTGTGGATTTAGATTGATCCTAATAAAAGATTTTATTATTTAGATGTAATAAAAATTCAAATGATGTGAAAAATAGTAAAACCTCTAGTTTAGTGAGCGAGATTGAAGTGTTTTTAGACTATGCTACATGAATGCCAATATAGACAATAGAGTTTTGATAGCTATTCATCTAACATTTGCAGAAAGGCATTAACAATATATCACCCTTCACTGCCAGCTGCAAATACATAACATCATTCACAAATTATGTATTTAGGCTTTGAGAACATGAGACAGTTTTTGTAATGCTAATAACAGGACTTTGTGTCCGGAGATATAGAACAGAGAGCTTCTGGCCCAACCCTTATCTCTCTAGTATTTCTATTGACACCAAAAGCAAGAGCCATATGCAAAAGGAAAATGAGATCTGGGTTTAGCAAATCTTCAGGTTACTATCAAACTTGCTGTTTTCTCATATAGTTACATGACTCTGTTTTCACTTAGTAAATCACAATAGTTAAATTGTTACCCTTGCCATTCACTGGCGTTACTTGAAGTTCTGTTTGGTCATCCTCTCATGAAGATTTTCTGGGAATGCTACTCCAGATTTTAAACCCTAAATTAGTTGCATCAGAATATCCTTTATTGTCATCATGCCGCATTACTGAGTTTCCATTCATGAGGGGACTCTGAGCGACCAATCTGAGTCAAAGAAGCACGAGGCTGTTGAGGATTATGTGCACTTCATATGTTCTAGGACTGCTTATGAGCAGTGAAACTCAGAGTGGATGCCTTACTCACACTTAATAAAACTGCCAGAGGGGAAATACCTTCACCGTCAGAATGGCTATGTGAACAGAGGAATTAGGATTAATAGACATTTTTAATGAGTTTTCTAAATTGGTCATAATAGAGAAAGCATTATAGCATGCCTGTGTCCCCACAGCACTACCCCAGCATAGGAAAAGATGGAAAAGAATGAAGACTGGATACAAATGACTATTCGTAAATAGGTGATTTGTACAAGAGAGACAACAAACATCTGAAAATCTCTGCATTAGAGAGCTAATCCCCAAAATAACAACCCTATGGGATGGGACCCTTCTGTAAGGTTAATGTATGTTTATACCAAAACCCAGAACCTGCTGCAGAGATTCCCAAGCTATCAAAAATCTGAATAAGTAAGTCTATGTGGCACAGTGCAGTGTTGTGGAGAGTTGTCAGCTCATGCTTAGGTTTGGGATTCCTTGCACTCCTACTGCACTGGACCTGAGTCATATAAAGATATGCCTGGTACATAGTCAACTTCRGAGTCTGAGCACGTCACTCCAGCATACTTCTGGTGTTACTGTAGGCAATATCTGCTGGAGACCCAGGCAACTTCGATTCTAGTCCAAACTCTGGTGACAATGTGACAGATTTTTTTCAGTTCTTTGTTTTCATATCTAAACTTGAGATAAAAGAATAATCATATCCCTTTGTAAAATGTATCTGAATTTAAAAAGCTATCTGAACTGATATTTGAATCATTCTTTGATTGTTAATTATTTAATTCTGGATAAAGACTCTGGGTAACAATTTTAATTAATAGAGAGAATAAGTAAATAATTCAATTGTGAGGGTTGAAGGAAATCAGTTTTAGCAAGTCTTCATAGTCTATTCAGACATAGGGAATGACATTAAGCTGGGCATTAGTCTGCTTCAGAGAGACTGGTTTACCTGTTTCCAAGCAGTATAACTTTACAGGAGAATTCATTTTTACAAGAGAAGAACAGAACCCATAAATGAGGTATTAGTATTTTCTTCATTATAGCAAGGTCACATGCAGCTGCATTTTCAGAACCCAGGTGTTCTGCACTTAAGGCAGTAGGTACTCAGACAGATCTCTGCATGGTACTCAGGCTAGAAATTTTCAACAGTTATCTTAAATGCTGATCTCTTCTAAAAATATGACCATATAATTACATGCTCAGATACTAAGAATTGTGGCGATGGTGACTGGAGGCATGTATACTGGTTCCCTGCTGGACACTTGGAAATTAGCAGTGCTTTCCTTTACTTCTCAACGGGATTGCTACAAACCGGCCTGCCGTTACAGATGGCTTCCTTATTCTCTGCCTAGCAGCAATAGAAAAATGATGCACCCAATTACTAGCGCCACTTAAAAAAAAATGCACAGTTCATTAGTTTGAATGGGCGTGCAGTTCTGACCTACTGTGCCATTTGCATATTATAATGAGTCATTAGCATATGCTAATTACATGCCTGATCCTAACCCTGGCACTTTTAAAAGATGCTGGATGGTACTCTGTAGAGGCTGGCTAGCATTGGCTGTGCTATGGTTGTCAGCTCTTGCTTCTGGGAGCGGGCTTGGCTGACTGGCTGGCTCCAAACTTGCTACCAGGAGAAGCCGGTGATGCCGGTGTTGCCCTTTCCCTTCATGCATTTTCCTCTGTGGAGAGGGCTGCTGAACCAGGAGCTACCCAAAGCAACTGAGAATAGAGACTTTTTGAGGCAAAGCATGTTGCAGCAGGGCAAAGGAGATTCCTCGGGGCCAGTCATAAAGGGCAACCCTCGGTGAGCTGCAAAAGAAGCCAGTCAAAAAATGGATGGAGAGCTGTGGATCTTTCCCAAAAGATGACAGCAACATTTCTAGTCCATTCAGCAAGAAGATATTAACAGAAAAAAAGCAAAAGGACAAACTCCTGTCATGGTGGTTGAAGAGCTACATTGCAGACCTTCAAAGTGCCATCAGTAGGGACAAAACATGTTGAACCTGAGTTTCTTCCATGCCACCCACTTCTAAAAATATTTCGAACTTGACTCATTTGCCTCAGTGTACAGCCTCCACAGCTTCACTTACACATACTGCATCAGGGACACAGCTCCTCCCAGCTCATCTCCCGCCAGGCCACTGCAGAGCGGAGAGCACATGGAGCTGGCTGCTCCCCATCTCTGGCGGGAGAGCAAGGGAAAGATTCACTTGCCGAGTCAGGTGCCTTGGCTGTCCTCCTCCAGGACAAAGRGGGGGGTCACATACAGCCCTCTGATTTTCTTTTTCTCCCTGGAGATTCAAAGCTGTCCCAATTAGCACTAGTTAGCAATGGTCCTGAGGAGACCGTTTATTTGTTGGGTTTGGCCAGATCCCTTCATCATTCCTCCCTGGGGTACATCTGCCATACCCCATAGTGTCTTTCCTGTTAGAAAATATGGTTTAGTAAGCATAGGAGCTAAGCATGGGAGTTGAGTCCGGTGGAGATTCCTTCACCTCAGTGGAAATGATGCCAGTGTTGCCCTTTCCCTTCATGCTGCCCACCAGCTGCCAATGCAGTAGAGCAAGGCAGTGTCACCTGTCAGTCCCACACTCTTTCAGGATTCATTGCTTTTGTCTGCAAGTGGAAAATGTTGGGTACAGCAGCAGATTTTTCCTGCTTCCTGTTTATAGTCTGTTCCCATTGATAGTCTCTCCTGTCCGTAGCCCCTCTCTCACCACTCTCATGATGCCTCACCAGGTAAGAAGTGCAGAGGGTGACCAAATGCATGCGTGTAGCGAGTGCAACCTCTGTGAAACACACCCTGTCCTTCCAGCTGTGCTCTCCTGTTCAATGGGCCAGTAATGGAGAGCTGAGTGGCAGCGTTGCTCCCCATGAGTCCAGGTCCACAGCCATCGGATATCACGTTTGCAGTTGCTAATGCCCCTGCCCAGCTCCTCTCTCAGCTGGATATAGAAGCCATGCACAGTACTGCCAACCCTTGGCAGTTAAAAATCATGAGTCAGGCACTTAATAATCACAGGATYGCCTTTAAAATCACAGCAAATTAAAAATGGTAAATTCCATGTGCCTTCTGGTTCTAGAGCCACCAGGGGTCAGGGTCCCTAGGCTTTCTCCACAAGCACAAGCTTTAGACATTTGCTGGAATGGAGGAAGGGAGCGATCTCATGCAGGTTTTCTGACCTCAGGGGCTGGGGTTGTAAGAAAGCAGACAACAACAAATGTTGTGGAATTGATGATAAAATTTGGCAGTGCTGCACATGTTTTTGTCTGTGGGCAGAAAAAAACAGGCAAGTAAGGGTTGAGCCTAACTGAAGCTTTCATTTCTTTCTGTTGAATGTTTTTTTTTCATTCCCTCTGGTCCCTATTTCCATTCTGTTACACATGACCACCCAGAAAAAACACTTCCCTGGGTATTTTCATCTTGAACTGCATGTTTGCTCATCCTGAGATTTCACTGCCCACTACCAGAGATGATGGCTGTTATTAAGTGACTCTTTGCACAGGTTTTGCTGTAGCCAAAGTATCCTGTTTTTCAAACAAACTTCTATCAAGTAGAAGTGATTAGCCAAATTAATGTGAAGTTAATGTCCCAAAACAGCACAATTTGTTCTCAGAACTTCACGCGACATTTAGCTAACAGCTTAAAGAAAGGGTTCCATTTGATAAAGCGATCAGAAAGAGTCACAGAAATGAGCTCTGCTATGCAGGGCTTGTTATATTTTTTTCACTACCATAAATTAAAGAATAAGCATCAAATAATGTATCTAGCCAGGCAAATATATGCAAAAATACAATTTGAAAAGTTTCTCACTATGTCCATGGTGCATCTTGGGAACTGCAGCTCTGAGTCCGCCCCCAGCATCTCCCCAGTAGAGAGGAAGGAAGAAGGGGTTAGGCTTGAAAAGGTGAAAATGCCTAACTTGAGGTGGAGGGCTAGGTCCTCCAGCCCTGTTACAAATGAATAACCTTGACATGTTAACATGACAGGCCTTTAAAGAAGTAGCTCACTGCTGATCCTTATGCAATAGCCTTTCACTTATGGAAACCTAAGTCCCAATCATGTTTGGAGCAATAAATGAAAACAGTCTGTCATAGGACAATGGATGTCAGCTGTTCCCGAAAAGACAGACCTCTCCGAGGAGCCTACCCTCAAGGATGCCGAACACTTGTTAGTGATCTTTCCCACAAAATAAATCCAGAGAGATGCAAGACTGAGATGGTAGTCCTGCTGCAGGTGCATTGCCTGAGCTGTCTGGGGAAGAGCACACAACACCTGCTCAGACATTACCTGACTCAAGTCAAACCACTGCAATTAGTCCTTCATTTTAATGAGTACCAGAATCAGTCACATCTTTTTTTTAAATCACCCCCTGGTGATTTTATCCTTTGAAGTGATGCTAATCCTCCACTACCAGCAAGACTAGTGAGAAATTGGCTCACAGCACCACTCAGGTGTGCCAAGCACCTTGCAAGATCAGGCCATGCCTATATGGCTTCATGCTGATGGTTTTCAGGGGCTACTTCACCAAACCGGGCCTTTCCAAAGAGACTGTCTCCCATCTGTCTTGGGGTAGATGGCTCTTATAACGGAGCTGACTGACCGTTTGGCCTGGGATGACTCAAAATGGCAATGACCACTCCAGAGTGATGGCTGTAGGACAGCTTTAGATTGAGTCAGGGAATCTGCCTGTTATTTTAAGCATGCATCTTCTTCACAAGGACAACTCCGTGTTCTTTAAACACAGGCTTCACACTTACCCCGCATTCCTAGGGCTGAAGAGATAACRGAGAATCGCTCTGCCAATTCACCTCAGATAATGCAGATAAAATATAAAAAGGCTTTCAGTATAGTAAACGTTCGGAGGATGAATGTCTGTCTGTTGAGCAGAGCAATTCTGTTTGCACTTCAGTATTAAAGAAATACAACAAATTAACATTCCATCAGCTACAAATCCAATAACTTTGTGGGAAGCTTTTAAGAATACATTCCGTGGTCAGATGATTGCATATTGGGCTAGAACCAAAAGTGATTAAACATAGAAATTAGAAGCCTATAAAATAAGCTGGGATCCCTACAAAATCGGTGCATAGCTTATTGTAAATTTGATTATGAATTTTTTAGGCGCTAGGCAGACAAAATTACTGTTAATCACATGTAAATTGAGATACTGGAACTAATCCACTGAAATTAGTGGGATTTTTGCCATTGATTTCCGCAAGAGCAGGATTGGGCCTGCTCTGAGCAAGAAAGGGGAGGCAGAAAATTAATGTCTTGAGGAAGAAAGACTTAGGCCAGGTCTCACTATCAAAATGATGGATAGCTCAATAAGTAACCAACACTCAACTCTCTTTCTCTCCCCAAAAAGGCATCATTAGCTGAAATTCTGTGCCAAGCTCAAGCATCACTTTTGTTAAAAAAAAGTTAAATTTTGTTAGCATGATGTATTAATATCAAAGGTTAAAACTGGAAACACATTTACCGGATACATGATGATGAAACATTTGGTAACTGGCACAAGGAGTAGAAATCCAGTCTCTAATAGTGTGCCAGTAGAAAGGCTGCATTTGCTGGAAGTGCTACTGCGAGGTGCTCTGGTCTGTTCTGCTGGCCACAGTTGGCTGACATATGTAATCTGCAGACACATTGCAGCCTGAAGTCAAGTAAGCATTCTTACTGTGGACATAAATTTCTTAATAAAAGCTCATATATGCAGGCAATATAGAAGCAGAAAGGAATATATAAAAGAAACCCTGTTGCAACAAAACCTCAGAATTAAAAATCAAAATCAGCTACTTATCAGAGTGAAGCAACTGCAAGATAAGAAATAACTGCTTATCCACAAAGTTCGACCTTGGTATATATTTACTTACTGTAGCATTTGGGAATAAGGAGGCACAGTTTATGAATCAATTATTGATGGTGCTGTAACTGACTCCATGGTGGACCAGAATGAACAATTGGATGTTGCACCTTTAAGGTACCACCATCCAGTACTGATTGCTATTTCCTGTGTTGTTTAACCTCATGGACAAATCACTATCAGCTCACATTGATGGAAACAGAGATTCCCTAATTCTCCTTCCCCCCTCTTCTGGACTCAGCACAGCAACCAAGGGCATAATGAGAAGGGAAGTTAATAATCACTTTAAACTGCCTTTGCATCATATTCTCAGGCTACTGGAGGTCCTTGGCAAAGATTCATCTTGAGCCTGGCTCTGTGCTGCTCTAACTGCAAGAGACCTTCGAGGATTCAAACTATGACAGCCATTGGCCATGGCTTACCAACAATGCTGCTCCTCCTGTTTTCTCTTTTTGCATATGCCAAAACCTGGTGGAAGTGTCTTTACCCTGCCTGAGAAWTCCCTTGCACAAGGTAAATTCTCTAGAGGCTCTTTATGCATGATTTACAGCATCATGATGCTATCCCACAGCCATAAGCCCCATAAAGTCCCATGCACTGAATGCAAGACTCCCACAGACTCATGCTTACCCCTGACTACCCTTGTATTCCCTGAATATCTGCAGCACAAACCACCTGTTCCTCAACTGTCTGACATGATGTGGATGTGTTGGCAGGTCACAGTGAATCACCAGCTTGTTGCACTTTGCACCTGATGCCACCGAGCAGGAAAAGGGCTGGGAACCCCCCCGCAGATGGGGGTGGCCCCTGCAACGTGGCTGGGTGCCAGAGGCTTCTGTTGCGTCCAAGCACCGTGGGTCTTCCCCCATGAGCTGATGCTTGAATTTTTTCTCCGGCCATCTGATAAGCCACTGCACTGTCTCAGCTGTCAAAAGAGAAGAAACATGAGAGTCTAGGCAAATATGATTTAAACCTGAAGCACTCAGGTACTGTGTTATGACAAGCACATTTCCATCTATTATTTCCAGCTACCCAACAAAGAAATCATTTGGGTATCAGTGGCTAACTCTGTATGCTCACTCATTTGGATATAATGGCTTTGGTTTCTTTTAAAGACTTAAAATTCCTCTGGGCAAATCGGATATTTTTTTTAATCTTTGTGAATTGAAAAATTTAGTAGCCATGGTTGATTTCCCATTTTGATGGGTACATTGCTCTCTTAGCTATCTCCCAGGCAGAGTATATCACCTGGAGTGTGAAGTTCTATAAGCACAAATTATGCCTGATATTGAGATGCCTTCTTTTTTTCCTCTAATTAGTAAAGTTAATTTGATTTAAATGGCAGTTCTGCTGAGGTACTTGTATTTATTTCACTTTGAATTCATGAATGTTCTGAAAATGTTTTCAAAATATTAAATGAAGCTATACATTTCCTTTGGTCAAGGAAAAAAAGCGCAAATTATTATTTGAACATGTTATTCCAAAACATTTTGAGAGGGCTCACTTTGCTTTATTCTTGGCTTTGATTTTTTAGGACTAGTGACTTCTTGTATGTGGCAGAAAATTGCAAGTCTCAGCTTCCAAAACCCAAGAAAAAGGTATACTTCTCTTTGTTAGAAACATGTTATCCTGTGACAGTCATTTTCAAACTGATGTGTTTGCAGATTCCTGTGGGTCCCAGCACTACTGCTATGGGGACCACAAAAGGTAGCCAACAATAGCGTGCCCACTGCCAATAGATTTACATTTGCTGTGCAGAGTTCCACATCTCCACTGATAAATCCTTAAGGTCCACAAATTGAAAAATGTTGAAAACCACTGCCCTAGGAATTATGCTCCTACCTTGGAGCTATATTTGCTAATTGGACAGAGCTGACAAGCAGGTCCAATATGGTGAAGAGAGATCCCCAGATTATTAACAACATGATGGCATCTGGAAGTTTTGTAGAGTTATAGAGGCACAGCACTAATCAAGGACTTATTCAGCCTCTTGTATGGCCCATCTGTTAAAGATTTAATATATTATATATAATGCCCTCAGCAATTGACTTTGATGTATATTCAACTGTGAAACATTTTTTGTAACTAACATAAAGAAATTGTTGTTTACTATCTGCTTGGTTCTTAGACTGGAATCTCCACAAACATCACCCAAATAAACAATCTATAGTTTTGATATCTATGAAATATTGATATCAGATTAAATTAACTTGCTATCCAAAGCTCACTAATTCACTGAGATTTTTTTTTCCCTTGAAAACTAACTATGGCCACACTTTGCATAAGACAAAGGAGGCATGTTAAAATTAGGGTACCCAAATTTTAAGTGGAAAATAGGAAGCAATGTGGTGCAAACAAAACTACATTTCTATCTGATATGAAGTGATTTATTAAAAGCATTAGAATACAGTTTACTGCAAAGTATTGAAGTGGTTTGTTCTTTGTTCTTCCTCTGTACTTGGTGCAACACAAGCAAAGGGTAAGGGATGTGTCCTGGCCAAATTCCAGTTTGGGAAATTACATTTTCCCTGACCCTAAATTCACCCCACAGTGTCAAAAAAAAAAGCAAGCCTCCAGTCCTTAATCATTCTCTGTTGCTGTAGTTATCAATCAGCTGGTACATCTGACAGCTTCCTTTAGTTTTGGGAAAAACAGATTATTGTTTGCAGGGTTCTTTATTAAGTTATTATGCTTTCATTCTTTAGAATGAAAAGCATACTATAAATATAAAATAATTGTTATTGGAAACCCTTTATTTGTTTCTGAGCTAGCCTACATCTTAAGTAAGTGATATTAGAATACAATCTCCTTCACTTCAAATGTTTTCAATGTTTGACTTAGAGACTTAAGAATTCGTTCCTCTGTTCTTCCTACAACAAAACTTCCATTTAATTCAGTAAGGCTTGTTTGTGTTAAAAGTGTGTGCAAATCAGTCAGGATTTCAGTATTGGGCCTTTATGGCAGATGTAGCTTGTCAGCATTGGCTTCTCAAGGACAGTTACCAGAGCAGTTGTCAAGATGCCACAGTGTAAAGGTTAGGAGAATATCTACCTTTCTTTGCCTGACAATGGTCTACAAAATCTTGCAGAGCATTTTGTTGTTCCGGGAGCTGCTCAAGCATGTAATATGTTGAGATCCATGAATTGGAACCACCTGTTTTAGGTGATGTTTCAGCAAGTTGTTTTTCTGCAGTAGCTGGATCAGGAATTTTTTTCTTAAGCTTTTGACAGAACAGCTGAATTGTTTCTATATCTCGTGTGTTGTCCCCCAAGATATTTGTAAGTGTTCCTGTTATGATACCGGAAGTCAGTGATGAAGGAGTTTAAGGAGTACATGCCACGGAGCATAAAACCATCATCTGCTATGTCAGATTGTGTGCACATGCTGCGAGGAAGGGAAGGGGGACGGCAGACTGGCAAGCAGCCTGAAAGCCTTGCGTGACGCTGCTCAGGATACTCACAGCAGCTCACAAGAATTTGATCTTCTTATTGCTAATGGTAGTGAGACGCAAATGAAACAAAACTGTTGTTTGGAGCCTACAGAATAAGGACTAGCAAGTCTAAGGACTGGAGTACCCTTCCAAGCCTGGTTCAGATCCAGCTTTAATTTCACAGAAGTTAATTCAAAGTCTCATTTCAGATTATGTGTTTCTTCCTTGGTTACGGAATTTAAGAACTTTCTTAAAGTTGATAAATAAGAATAAACAATGCAATCACTGCTTAATATTTTTGGTGTGTTTTTATTGTTTGCAATTAGAGTGGGGCAGTTCTGTACTGGAAGAAATCACTGAGGTACTGTCATTTTTAAGGTGGACTATGCTGAATACTTACATTCATTTAGAGATAATAGACTCTAAAATTGCCCAATTTTGATTTACAGACATAAATTAGTAATAAAAGTCTCTAATGACTTTAATCATTTGGCGTTGATAATTAAATTGTAAAGGGGGCTATAAATGGATGGGAAGAAGAAATGTGTTCTTGTTAATATTTATTATACACATTACAGGCTTGACTTAAATATTTAAGCAAGATGAGAGACCCTTTGCATGAGACAAYGAACAAGTGCACACTGAACTCAAGAGCCCCAAAGAGCCGACAGTTTCAGGAAACAAACAGAGCTTGCAAAGAGATAAAGCAATTTGTGCAGGGCTGCACTGCTACTCCTTATCAAGTGTCCTGTTTCCAGGTTCATGACCCTGTCCACCATGCTGCAGTCACTGCGCAGGACATAAAGAGCAGGAATTACAAGATATCAAGTTCCCACRTACTAAATACAGAAATGCTTCTTTCTTGTATTCATAGTATGTTCACTGTGTAAAAAAGAGTGTTCTTTCCCACACCACCACTTCAGTAAGACATGAGGGGTGACTCCTAGTCCTGCCAGCACACCCTGTATATTCCAAAAGTAAGCAAAGATGGACAAAATGAAGATCTTTCAAGAGGATCCTCTACTTATATTTTCATTTTCAGTCGAAAATGCCAATATTGCCTATCTGAGTGTTCAAAAACCATCAGCCTGCTCTCCAGACATGCCATTCACTTTATAATCCTGAAATATATAAATAATACAATAATAATTGTAATAAAGGCATGATCCTTTTATGTATTCAACGTAAATCTTAGAAAATGTATGATTTGCACGTCAAGGCTTCCTCTAAGTGTAAGTTAAACTTACTTACTTTTTAATGAAAACTGAGAACTTACAGTAATGATTTGGCCCTGACATAGATGGCTTTCAGAAAATAACACATATTGCAAGACTCACTATGGAGAGCAAGAACCAATAATGGAAATAGGATGAGTTAAAGAAACATTTCAGCCTTTACTGGACATCTTCAATCTCTACAATGCAAGTCTCCACACCCCTTGACAATCTTTTTAATTTGGTAATTACCCTCATAATTAAAAATGTATTTCTCATTTCCAGATTGAATTTTTTTCTAATAGCACCTTCCAGCAATGGTATCTTTTTACGCATTTTGTCTGGCATCAGTTACCTTCTCCCTGTTAAAGTTTTTAAAGATGTGACTATACCAAGTTTTTTCTTCAGTGAAGAAACTGTATGGATCTGCGTGCATCTCCCATATATGCAAAACCAACATTTACAACTGGAACAATATTGGCTAAAAAGACATTTCACTCTCTTTTCTATCATACTTCTTTGCTATCTAGAGAGGGAGAACAGAAGCTTTTAGTATATAGGCAAAAAAACTAGATTTGTGTTAAAACACAAATGACTGGGCGAGAAGGTATGTTGTTGACCACCCAAGAAATATTTCAGGTATTCATTCAATGATTTGCAAAAAAGAGCAAAGCAAAAATGTATGTATAACTCTTTTCTGGCTTTTCCTGACCTTGAAACTTCATGAATGAGCATTAATCCTTCAGTTCAAGAAAATAGACATGTACACAGAGTGCCAACATTTCTGAGAGAAATTTTTACAGATCAGTATCATAGATTTTGATGAGGCAAAGGGTTTTGTAAAGAGATGATATCACYTTATAAACATCCTCTCCATGGGCAGGGCAAAATCAAGACAAGAAATTGCTTAGGACATGCCTTAAAGATCAGTAAGTCTTTGAAGAGATATGTTTGTGTACCTGCTCATCTGAAATATATATATAAAAAAAATTACTGACTGATTGACTTTTACCCCAGCATAAATACATTTCATATTGTTGTTTTGCATTGTTCTAGATGCTGTCAAATGGTTGAGTACTAAACATACAAGGATAAATTAGATTATTAACTCTCAGAAACTTCAAAGGTGAATGATACAGTGTTGATGATAGCCAGGTAGTCTTACATTAAGCACTTTTGCTTGCTTTCACAGGATTGATCACAAAAAGAGACAATTTTATCCAGTTCACTAATTAAATTAACAAGATGAGTGAGTATAATTTAATTCAGATTCTTTTCACCTCCATCAGGAACACACTTTATGAGGTTTTAAATATTTCTTACAAGAGTTTCTCAACATGAAATATAACTCCTAGGATCCCAGTGTCAAATTTGGGACTCTGATTTCCCAGACAGGTCTCTCCAGTTCCTGCTGAGGTTAATCACAATTCCCATGGATTCTATTAGTTAAATGCCTTGGTGTACAATATTCCATAGTAAAAAGTGGTAGATTGCTAGAATTTGTCTCCAGTGTTTAAATATGTATTAACGTTTGAATTCTCTTTATGTTGCTGGACATATCAGGCAAGTCTGAGAACATAAGAATATAGTATAAGAACATCCTGACTGGCTCAAATCAGATGTCTATCTAGTCCAATAGCCTATCWTTGACAAAACCAAATAGGAGATGCTTAGGGAAACAATATAAGAAAGTGGGCAAGAATGAAATGATCTTTCCACTGGGACACTCTCAAATCTGTTTGTGTTGATTATTGCCCAGATCCTTTCCTGCAAAGCCAGAAGAATACCATAGGAGCCAACATCTTGGGATTGCTTCTACACTGGTGTTTTGGTTCAAATAAGTGCTTTTTTTACAAGATTTTCCAGTTTTCCCCATTTACCACGGGGTTTGGTTCACAGAGTGGCTCTGGTCCAAACGAGCAAGATTTCTTTGAAAGGAAACTAAACAAGAAGCTCTTCTCCTGGTTTGCATCTGATGCACTCAAAATATGGAATCATAAGGGTACAAATAACTGACTGGTGCTTTGGATGGCTTTCAACCGCAGGCATGATAGGGATGTTCATCCAGAGGACTGGACTGAATCTAATTTGATGTAAAATCCTGTAACTGCACATAGTGTAAACATAGAGGCTTCAACACTGACCACTTCAGTCTCCCAAACCACTCCTATTGTGCCAAATTACTCACTGCTGGAGAGGTAGCCTGAGATGGCAAAGTTGCATCTTTCCTGGGGCTGAAAGCAAGTCTCTTTCCACTGTGTCTGCGTAACACTTTAGCATAAAGAACCCCATAAAAGCCATGATTGATGGGAATTCATCAGTTTATGTAATAGCAGTTAATATTAAACAGTATCACCTACATACCCATCTTGTTCACTGACAACAAAATCTACCAAAGATTTACAAAGCAGTAGATTACAAGGGGGTGAACTCTTTTTTTCCCCTCTCAAATTCCCTTACAGTTTACCAATTAGTTTCTTTGCTACTGAATTTATTGGAATTCTGGCTATTTTCAGTGATGCTAATAAGTCATTGGACAAAATCAGATAAAATAGTATTTGTAGGGGGGGGAGGGCTGCAGGTAATGGCTAGTACCCAAAAACCTGCTACAGAGGAGACGAAAAACAGTGAAATGGGACCATTCATTTACAGAGTGGCTGCAGAGCCCCTTTCCCATGCTRCTTAGACACATCCTGGACTTTCATGTCAGAATTCCCCTGTGTGGCAGCTGGCGTATGTGGGAGGATGTAGGTGCAGCTCCACTGACATGTAACCCTCTAGAAACTAGCTGATAATGCAGGATATATTGTAAGCTACTGTTGCTCTGAGCAGCAATAACTAGCTGCCTGGCTTAGGGAATTGTAGGGCACCAATCACTGTAGAATCTAAGTGCCAATAATGCTTAACATTTATTTTACACTTTACAAAGTTAAAGTGCTGTACAAACATTAGCTAATTAATTATTGCATCTCCCTTGTGAGGTGGGTTGGTTGGTAAGTATTAGTCCCATGTTACAGATAGGAAAACTGAGATGCAGTGTTTTCCCCTTTAATTTTTCTACTGCATTCTGTAAAGCTCCAGGCACCCTCTAACGCAGTTTGCTGCAAGTTACTTGCGCAAGGCCACTGCTCAAGTTGGTGGCCCAGGCAATATCATAAAATTGAACTTCTGATTCCCTGTCTCTTGCTCATTCCTCCACACACCACCTCATTGTTTCTGGATGGTGAGGAGGTTGTCGTGTTGCAGCAGTCACAAGAAAAGAGCAGACAAACCAGACCTAAAGCAACAGTTCCTGTTTTCTGACAGATCTCTGTCCTTCTTCAGAAGTACTTGCAACTTATTTGGGTGCTCTGCTTCCTCTGCTACAGGTATGCCATACAGCACCAGAAAAAGGCTAGATACATGACAAAATGGCTCTTGCATAGGAGAAAGTGCCGTATTGGTGAACAGTCACTAACAGAATTATTATTATGATTTATTCTTAGAATGCTGAGTCTTGGAAAAACAACCTCTGCCTTTAACTTGATTTTAAGAGGTACTAACAATAAGATGTTTGGAGAACGTTAGTTATGTCATGAGAAGAATAGAGAACCTAATGAGAAAGAAATAAGGGGGTTAAATTTGAATATGATTTTTATTTGTTAATTTCTCAGTCTCAGATGAATTCCCCAGCTGACTTCATTCGAGTAACTCCATTTAATCGCTTTCGTCAGTTCTATAGTGAAGAACACTTACTGGTGCTCATCTAGAAACTGTTTAAGTGGTGATGATAAAACAAACAGGGCTTGTCAATGTTTAAAGAAAGCTGAAACAAGATGCCTAAGTTGCTTGGGGATAACACACTTGGGTCTCATCTTACCTAGAGGAGAGTGTCCCTCCCAGGGCAGATTCACTCATAAGGTAATACATTTATAGAAAGCTCTCTGCTGAGAGATTTGCTTTTGTACTTTTAGTTTTTATTTCCTATTTTCTTTCTTAGGGGTAATGATGAAGAGATAACCAATGGGGAGATGGCATTTGTGGCTGTAGCAGTGGTGTTGTTACTGTTGATGCCATCCTTGCTATCTTTCAGATACAGTAGTGCCTCTTGACCTTACCCTTACCAACATGCCTAACTTACCT
This sequence comes from Apteryx rowi, assembly GCF_003343035.1. Taxonomy (NCBI): domain Eukaryota; kingdom Metazoa; phylum Chordata; class Aves; order Apterygiformes; family Apterygidae; genus Apteryx; species Apteryx rowi. The sequence goes on from NW_020447786.1 coordinate 1,257,089, forward strand.
ACACAGACAACTGCTGGAAGTTGCCTTGCCACTAGCATGGATTAGTGTAGTCAGAAGTACTTCCTTGCACCCTGGGGCAAGGGAAGAGCAGTCCTGAGCAGGGTGCCTGGGTCAGGAGGAAAGCTACAGCATGTGAGGCAACTGGAGAGCCTTGTCAGAAACGGGAGCCATGCTTCTCCCATTGGGTTGACCTGTGATGCCACTGGGATGCCTGAATCCTCAGGACTAATTCTGAAAGTTTTCCATGGTCTCATACCATTCAGCATGCAGGTCATTTTGAATAGCTCTGAAGTCCAAACACAGCTTTTGTTGCAGGAACCCAGGTTCTGACAGAAGTCCAGTTTGTACTGGGCTTGTGGKTTTTTTGAGAATGAGCCTTGGGGCTTGCTACCACTTGGAGACATAGCCCTTGTTTCCTCTGGGTTTCATTACTAAGTCAAGAACATTCATAGATGTTTTTAAACTTATCATTGACATAAGCTAAAAAGCTTTGCGATTTACAAATCCACCAGACTTCTTCAGGAGCAAACTTTATGGCTTTCAGAAGCTATTGCCTTCTCTTTCAACTTGCTAGTGTGTTCATTTTATTTTTCCTTGGTCATAGTTGTGAGTTCTGAACATTGCTATGAACTAAAAGCATTCAATTTGTACCTGCAAGAGGAACTGTATTGTTTTCTACATGTTATTGCCATTACAGACCAGAACAATAAGGCAAGACTCATACACTGAGCACCCACTAAATTGTTATATTTTCTAATAATGAAAGGGTTCTGAAATCTGAGTGCTGTAAGGTGGCTATAGGTGGAGCACTCCCAACATTGCTTTGTCTCATATGAGAATGTTCCAAATGTCAGGCGTGTGTGATTGAGCATACATTAGTATTTTAATGAAAATGGTCCAAAATAGAGAGTGATGAAGACATGCTCAAGGAGTCAGATATTTGGAATTACTTGGTAGCAAAGGATTTAAATCTGTGAACACTACTTCTGTGAATAATTTCTTACCAGTAGGGCTCTGACCTTCTCTGTGCTGAGTGTTTTTGAAGAGAAAATAATCTGAGCAAAGATAGCAAACTGAGAATTCTTGTACTCTGAATTGTACAGGATATGTTTGGAATTGGGAAAGGTCCAATCCCAAGCACTTAACCATTATAAGTCAGGTCACCAAATCAGGTAATAAATATTAGGTTATTATTTCTTAGTCATTTTTGGGTAAACTCCGATAATATTTTCAGCCTTGCCTTTGCAGTTGTTCAGACTAGAAGCTTAATTTTGTTTTCTTTCATTCTTAGCTAAGAACCTGATCTAATCACATGCCTCTAGGAGCTGATGCTTTAAGAAACCCCCAAGATTCACAAGACCCAGCAATTTTAAAATGTGGTCTATAGAGCTAATTGCCATTCTTCATGTAAGTAAAACTAATTACGTGTATGTACTTGACCTTTAAACACCAGTTCTGTTTTCTCTCTGAGACTTCCATATTTTTAATTTTTTCACCTCTCTGTATATTGTTCTTAATCAAATTGTGCACTCAAGTGATTAAGAACCCAAATTAAGGTTTCACACTTTTCTTTAAGTATATGATGGGGAGAAGAGGGTTAACACAAATTTTTTTCACAGCCATATTTTAAAAATTTAAATAGTTTGGTTGATTTAAATATTTCTCCAAAGTGATTACCATCCAAATATTGCTGTATTTTGCTAGCACGCAAGATCCAATGATGAGTGTTTTCCTATAAAATTATTATAGAAAATGCAATTTCAAGGTGTCTTCTTTAATTAAACAAGGTGTAAATCAAAAATATGTAATGAAGAGTGAACTTGATTTAAAAAATCACTTTAAATAAGATAATATATAATCAGTAACATAAGCAAGATGGTAAAAAAATCATATTTAACTTTTTGTTCTGGCAGTAGCCTTTGAAAAACTATTTCTGGTAACCTTCCATGCCATTCACTAAGTATTGGCAGCCTTGGCAAACTGGCAGGAAAGAGGATGCAAAAATTATCTGACTCAACATCTGAATCATTGGCTGTTGGCTTTTTCAATCTTTACGTTCTACCCTAGGGTTCTCCTGTACCGTCCATCACTGTAGTACTGGGGATTGGGCTGGTGCCTGCAGCTAATAAACACCGCATTTCCTACTCTCATTTCATCTCATCTATCAAGATGGAAATGTGAAATACTGTACGTTGAATTTCATCCTGCCTCTTACCATCAACATAGCCATGATGCAGAGTCAAAGGGGGGAGACTTGGACGGATGGCTTTGGGCTGGTCTCCCTCCTGACTGGGTGCCTCCACTGGAAAGCTGACACTACTTGCTGTCGGCAAGTTGTAATGTGGTTTGTTTAACAGGGTAAATCATGCTTTTATCACTGGAAGTAAGATGTGGTGGAGTCACGTTGTCATGGTTACTTAGCCATTTCCCCAGAGTCACCACACCAGTGTCCCAGAGGGGACATAATTCTACTTTATGCATATACATGAGGCTAGCAGGTGCTTTGGCACCTTAATTATATATTTTTAAATGGCTAGCTGTAAAATTGTGATGGAAACACAGAGTGAAAGGGATAAGGAATGGGCTTAGAAGGTGTGCAATAGGATTGTCAAGGAAAGGAAGAAAAAATCTACAAGTTTCTAAAGGCCACTGCCAGAAGTTAAAATAAACTAAGTAAATATGTTTCCTAATTATGCAGGTAAATCAAGGAGACCCTGAAAATGATAATCTCCAAGTAGGAGGGAATATGAAAGAATCTTTACAGAAATGAATTCTTAAATGAAATTTTTCTCTAGGAAAGTTAGTCAGCTCGTGAAAATGGAAAGAAGAGTGGGAGTGAGAGAAATAAGAATGAATAAAATATTAATAACTCTTAAATAATTCAAAAAAGTTCCCCAAAACAACAATAAAACCTGTAACAACAAAAAATATTGGAGAATGATTGGTATCATCAGATGAACATTTCTGTGGCAGTTCAAGAAGTTTTATAAGTTACTGTACTTTGTTTAACTGCTGTCTCCCTCACATTAGTTGCAACCCACCAGCTCCTGCTATCCCAAGTGTTAATCACTGTCCCTCATTTAAAAAGGGACAATGAACCAAATACATATTTTTGGCTCAGTGCAGTAGAAAGTAAAATATCTTTTAAGTCAGAATAACTTATAAGGACAAAGATTTTTCAAATTATTTTCAGATAAACCGTATGATGCCATGTAATTACTAAACATCCAAATACTATACAAGTCTGGATGTTATTACAGATAATTGATATTTAGACACTGCCTAATGTGCTCACTTGTATGATCAAATTACACAATCTGGAAAACCTCTGAATATTGATACCTGTCATACAAAATAGGTATCATGCATAAAGAACAGCCTTTTATAACTAGTTCGCATCGTATGCATCTCCCACAACTGAAAGATAAAATTCACTTTACTACTGCTAATCATGTTAGGGATGTTTTAGAGTTAATCAAAGATTTCTGGAGTAGACAGGTATAAACTGTGGTCACAGAAGGTGAATAAGCCATGAAGGATTTTTCTGAGTAATGTCCCAGATCATTTTATTGTACTTTCTAAAGTGAGTTGGAAAACAATTATTTGGGGAAAAATGTCAAGATTTCAAATTTATTTTTTACTTGATGGGAATGAAAATCAGGCTTTTCTCTTTTTTTTGTGAGTGACTTAACTCAGATCAGGCATTATTTTGTTGTGAAGACATTCACTTGTGATTTGTGATATATGAGAGAGTCTTTATTTTGTTGCATGGATATATAGACTCATATGTATTCTTTATAGTTCTCCTTTTCTACTTCCCCTCTTTCCCACTTAATTTTTACGAAAACTGATACATCTCCACAAAGTTGGTTTTTTTGACAGCAAACTGCATTCCAGTGAAGAAATGTTTTGTCTAGACTTGTCAACTGTTTTATTTTTATGTGCATGAACATCTTTCTGATGTGCATGACATTAGACTGTGCTTTCATGGGTATTTATCTCAGCCTCAATTCCCAAGATTGTAGAGTGGTTTTTAACTCAGATCAACTCACTGGACCTGCAAACATATTCAAGAAAGGGGCAACATGGAGAAGGAAGGATCAGGAGCTGCTTACTAAAGAACTGATATCAAGAAAAATGTTTGTGTAACCTCAGGTTTTGATAGAACAATGATAATACGTCCTCTGAAATACTTTATTTGTGAAGAAAAGTTGAATATATTCGAGAACTGGTATTCTGGAGTGAGCACAGGAGGCACAGAGGCCAATAAAGCACAAAGGAGCCACATTTCTGTGCAAGGTGAGAGACCTCCTTAATCAACTGAAGWGATGTTTGAACCGAAAATGTTAAGAAACGTTGCTTTCTACTCTTGCAAATTTGGCCAAATGTTTATGTTCTTCTCTGGAAACACTTCATCACAAGCAAAATATGTTTAGCTCATACAGTTTCTGGTAAAAGTTAAGGCTGTGTACTCATTGCCAGAGTTCTCCATTAAAAAAAAACAAACAAAAAAAACCCACCAACCCTCTTATGCAATCAAACAATATTCACTTTATGCATGTTAAAAGCAGTTTTTCTTTTTTTCTCCGTTGTAAATGTGTAGCCTGAAAAGTGCCTTGGCTGTTTTCTGTGGCATTCTTGCTAGCTGATAAAACTGCACTGCTGTTACAGATACATACCATAAAATGTATGCATTCAATGCAGTCAGAAGAACAAAGAATAAAACTTGAGATATATTAACACTGTTTTTCAGATGGAGCAGGAACTTCCTAACCAGCTCCTGCCTGGAGTATATGTGTGTTTAGGCAATACCCTTGGAGAGATACATACTAACAATACCCTCATGGCAGTCCTAATGCAGACTGCTCAGTTTTAGCAAAGACTTCTAAAGAGAATTATACCAAAATATTGTCAGTTTCAGTTGCTAAGACAGTAATTCAGCAAAGGACTTAAAGAAACCTGTGTAGCTGTGGACATACATACATTCTTCGGGTTCCAGATGTGCTAGGTACTGTCCCATCCCCTTTCCAAGCTACTCATCACTGTGACCTGAAAGTAACTGCCCCTTAGGATCTACCAGTGAAACTGCTCCCTGACTTGTGTCAGTTAAAATGAGCCATGTTGGTTAACATAATTTTTACATAGGTCTTTGCTAGCACAGCTCAGTATTACTGAATTGGGCTAGGGAGAGTTCATACAGCCCTACCAGAAGACCTGAAGGGGCCCTGTGCTCTGGCAGGGAGGAGTATTGTGCAGCTGGGGTGCTCCAAGGGCAGTAACGCACTGAGCTGGCAAAGAGCTGGGGGCAACAAGCTTGTCTGTTGATTCTCCAAGTAATCCGTCCAGAAGAAGCATCCTGATTCAGTGCAGCACTAAAACATGCATTTACATACCCCCTGAGATCAATGGGACAGAAGCTGGGGGAAACCTCAGCCCTACTGGAGCCCATGGTGAAACATCCACTGATTTCTGTAGAACAATATTTCACCCCTTGGGCTTAAGTACTTTGCTGAATAGGTCCTGGGACACCACAGATGTTAAGCTGAGTACAAAAATAAGTACTTCTGCCTAATCAAAGACTGAATCTTTCTTTCAGGGAGAAATGAGGGCCTCCGTGAGACTAACATATCTATCTTTGCTTCTACTTGGATCAAACAATCAACATGCCAAATACAATACTTAAAAGGAATGAAAGCCAAAACTCTCCTCTTGCATCTGCACATCCAAACCTACCTTAGGGGTTTATAATACCCTTGTTACTACTGTATTTAGGCATCTCATGTATTTATTCTCAGAACAACTCCATGCGGGGAGGTAATGCTCTACTCCTGCAGTACTGGCAGCTCAGTGGGGACAAATGAATGCACACTGCCACACAAGTTATTCAGGGCCTCATGCTCCCATGGCCCAAGCTAAAGTTCCAGCGCGCTAGATTATCTTCCCTTTCACCACAGGTTTCACAATAAGCTGATTGCCTTGTGTACCTGGTAGTTTTCTTATGGTAAAAGAGATCAGACTGTCATGTTCAAAGTGGGCCTAGAAACTTCTGCTCTTGCAAAAATCCATAGCTCCTAGCACAATCTGATGTTGGTTCATGACCGAGACACTCAAGTGCTACCTCTCTGCAAATCAACTGCCATTGACTTTAAACTCAAACCGAGAAAATATTTTAAAATCTGAGGTACAACTGAAGAGTTTTGTAGGAGCTGAATGAAGCTAAATGGAACACTTTGCTCTCATATAGCTGAAAATCTAAAATAAAATAAAGCCATAAAARTTGACAAGAAAGGATCTCAAGAAGTCACCTTTTCTATTACTCTATTTTCTTCTCTCCAACTTAAGGCAAGATGCCATACTTATGCCATCCAGGGATGGACAAGGGCTCAGGGATTGTAACGAAAGAAATACTACTGTCTCACCAAACAGCATCTCCCATTTCATTACTGTCCATCTTGTTAGAAAGATTTCCTAAAGTCAAGCCTGAAACTCTCTGGTTCTTCTTTTCAAATCCTTCACCGTGTATGTGACAAACAGAGTATTCCCATGCCCTTTGAGAACAACTTTTTATGTACCTGAAGACTGATATCAAGTCTACCCATAGCCTTCTCTTCAGATTAAACAATCCAGGACTTCCACATCTTTCTTCAAAAGTCACTTTTTGCTCATTCCTTTCCTCCTTTATACTCTTTCCTGAAGGTTACCTTCTCTACCCCCCCCAGTTGGACACAAGACTTCAACAGAGGCTTATCAGTAATAAGGAGAGCTGCAAGGTTACTTTGTGCAGCTTGCAAACTCTGTACCTGTTTACACACCTAACCTTAATGCTTTCTCTTTTATGTTGTTGTTAATCCACCTTCAGCTTGTGATCCTTTTTCAAGGGTGACTTTTCAAGGAACTGCTATCTAACCAGACAGCTGTTCCCTATTCTGAACTGACAGCTCCTGCTCCTGAGTTGGTCAGTTCTTCTGGCATGAAGTACCTCACATTTGGCTCTTTCCTTTATATCCTGTTTTTCCAATTGGTTACAGTTTTACTGAAGTGTTACTTGTGGTTCCTGCAAATGCCATTTGTGACTGTGAAAAGCATTGTACTGAACAGAACTAGACCCAGGTCAGAGCCTTACAGGATTTCATGATAAATACTTTTATTTTGATCCTCAAATAGAAGCACTATATTGCACTTTTCTAGTTATCTGGTTCTTCATTCCCCCTCCACAAGTTTCCAGAAAAACTACCAATGGCTCTGAGATTGTTTCAGCTAGTCCTTTAAGTATCCTATACAAAATTTATCAGACCCAGAGGATTTGAAAAAACTGAATTTTAATAAATACCCATTACTTATTTTCCCACCTTCTAGGCAAAAATCTTTTTTCTTTTTTGTTTGGTTTATGATTTTGATCTTGACAGCTACATGCTCACATTTGACCTTTTAATTGATGAGGATATAGAAGTCCCATTTCACACATAGGCCTTTTCTGCATCCTTTTTCAGAGTTTTCTACTTCTGATAATTCAGTCAACATTACCCTTGGCTTATCTCTTACTCCTCAAGTACATGCAGAACGATCTCTTCTTGCGCTTGGTGCCCTCTGGCTAATGGTATTTTTTCTGTGTTCCAACTTTTCTTTTTTTGTCCTTACATGCTCCTGGTAATCTTTCATACTCAGTCCTTATTATCTGAATATGATACTAAGAACTTCTGCACACCCCAAAAACTTGTTGGTCAGTCTGTACTGACAGAGACTACACTGCAGAGACTACACCATTTCCAACATAAAGCTACCTCATTAAAACCCCCTTGTTACCACTGCTTTTTGGATGATTTTCCTTTTTACTCACTATAAGCTTTACTCACTTGATCAGTTTTGTGGTCAGTTGTGGTGGGCCTCCCACCTTTGTTCTTTTCCTCTGCAATTATTACCTATAAAATTTCAGCAGTTTTCAGTCTTCTCTACACGCCAGGCTTCCAGCAAGTAAATGTATCCAGGCTGAGGCAACACCCCTCGTTTTCCCCCTGACTGTTCTTCCTTTCGTATTATTATTCCAGTCATGCAAATTATCCCACCAAGACTTTGTTATGCCAATTAAGTCATAATTTTCATTTGTATTAAGACTTCCAGCTCCGCCTCTTTATCCCAAATATTTCTTGCATCAGTACACAGACACCTAAAGTGTTCAGTGGATTGATTCACTATCCTCCATATCTCTCCTGTGACCCTATTATGAATAACCAAATCATCCTAAATTTTAGGCCCTTGTCAGGCTGCTCTTGTTTATGCTCTTTTTTTTTTTTTTAAGTCAACCCCTCCCTCAATCCTACTTTAAAGCCCTTCTAACTAGGTTAGCAATTGGTTGGATGAACAGGATGGAGTCAGTGCAGCAGAAAAACCTGAACACCTTCCAGCACTATCTCAGGTTATGGGAGGCARTACCTCTTCCTCCCTCCCTATCTGCATCCCCTAAATAACACATGCAGCCAGCAAAGTAAGTCTTCTGTTGCCATCAGAAAAGGGCCATCCACTTCCTCAGCTATTCTTTTATTTTAGGGGAGGGATGGTTACAAATCTCACGACTGGAGTGGGGTGCATGGTTTTTCCTTAGCACTGGGATTTAGATATCATTTGCTCTCCAGACAGTGTTCCAGTTCTTGATTTCTGCAGGTACCATTTGCCTCTGGAGCAAGCCTCCCCCTGTATCCCAATCTGCAGAGAAGCCACTTCCTTCTCTGCTGGTGCTGCTCACTGCTCTAGCTAGCCAGACTCCTTGTGCTTGAAGATGCCCTCACACCCTGTGTGCTCAGGCTCTCCTCCTGGCTCCCTTCTCCTTCAGCTCCCTGACTTGCCACCAAAAAGATGCCCTGAGTACAGGCACCTCTCCTGCTGTACCTCTTCCTTTCCCCACTGGAAGAGAAACAGAGGCCACGTTCCTTGTAAATCCAACCCAATACAAGGGCGAGGCATCCAGGATGAGGGTGCCCACCTGAAATGGCCCTCCCAGGTGCAACCAGCATAAAAGCTTGTCTTCATGTACAGGTGCAGCCAGCTTGATCTCACTCCATCCTTAATTTAAGAGATAGGGAACTACTTTTGTTTGTTCCCATGTCTGGGAATATGATAGATGCTTGACTGTGGTATCTTCAGTGTATCAGTCTGGGCACAAACCCATGACAGAGAAGCCTTATGGCTTCCACATCACAGCTAGCTCATCCAGCTGGCCTGCTGGGAGCCTCCATAATGTGAGTGTGTGTCCCACTGCCTCCATTCATGTGGGCATGTTGTAAAAAATATGCTTTAGCCATTTTTTTGTAAAGGTGCAAGACAACAGTGCCGCTACTGTGGTCAGTCTTATGACATTGTTTTCTCTCCCTGTATGTTCTAATGAAAGAACATTTCATTTAGCATGTGAAATGGTAAATATCTTAAATCATAGAAAAACATACAATAGTTGCATTTTATTATAAGCAATGAGTGCTCACTAGGAAAATACTAAAAGAATGCCACCCTCTTCCTTTTCCTGTTGATTTTGTCCTATATTTTCAGGCAAAATGGCATTTCCCTTCAAGACCTGATGCTCTGTTCTTTCCCAGCACTTGCTATTGGCATAACTTCCTAAGCTRTTGTTATTCCTCTTATTGATTAATATTGCCAATATTTGGAAGGCTTATACCAGCATCCAGCTCCTTCAAAGCCAGTCTGGACATGCTTACAACAAATCCGACCACACACTGCACAAAGGTAGGGGAAAGTGTGAAGGACTAGCGTTAACAAATGTGGATACTGATTCTACAAGAGCTACTGAAGTCTATGCACCTGTTTATCTGAATGCGTTACTTTATACAGAATGAGGAAATTATAACGTTGTAGTTACTGCTGGAACTGAGTTGGGCAGATCAAAGTGATAATTACCATGTTCTAGAAATCCCTATTTTTTGATGACGAGTTTTTTAAAGCCTATAACAACACACAGATCCAATTGCAAAAGCTTAAAATTGCCTCTTCAGTAGAAGCAGGGCTTTGATTTCATCTAATTTGACCCTTCCACCACACTTATAAGTGCACTCCAGTGTGGCTAGAGATAAAAACTTTGAAATTTAAATGTGTAACTTGCAGATGAGGTTGGATTTGCAAGCTAGGACACAGAGTACCTTTTGATGAGCAGCAGTTTTCATTACAGCTGTCAGAAAATACCACCCCATTAGGAAGCGATGAGTACATTTAATTCAAGTCCAACCCTTCCAACACCATCACTTACAGACACTTTTCTGCTCTGTGAGTGAGGTTCTAATAATACACTGAGCCATGTGGGACAGACCAGTGTGATTAATGCTTGGATGTGAATATACACTGCACAGAGTATATATTTCCCCCTTAAATGAAAATATCTGGTTTTCACTGATATTGAGGTAGATTTGCTCTGTACTTGCTCACATGAGGAAGCCTAGAACTGTGGGATCTATCATTCAGTAATAGCTCTTGATAACACTAACACTTGGAACATGGCAAAGTAAAAAATGTGAATTCATATTCACTTTTAATAAACTGGGGTAATTAGTCAGTTGAAATGCAATAGAAAGTGACAGCCTGTGACACATAAAAGACTGCAGACTGACAAAGACAGAGCTATTCTTCATTGCACTAACATCCGTTTCTTCATCAACATTGAATTTTTTCAGTCTCTTGGCATTTCAATTACAATATAAAATGAAGGGCTAAAATCCTGGCTCTGCATTTTTTCCTCTCTTCTTTGAGATTAAAGAAAAGAGATGAGAAAAACCCTCTCCGCAATTTGCTTCTGAAATGATGTCAGTGGGCCATGGCATCTATAGTACCCATGACATGTGCAGGAAAGGATGCTCAGCCTTTACATACTCACAGCTATGGCTGTGAAATCCCACCAAAGGAAACCACCTGGAAGACAATGAGAAAGGACAAAACAGGTGAAAAAAGTAGCAAAATTCTTTATCAGTAAAACAAATCTAACCATGAAACTGGACATGTCTCAAACACTCCTTTGCTTCTTGCTGGTGTCATAGATATGCATCCTCAGTGCCCAACACCTAAGTGGTGTCTAACTGGTTGGCCAGACAGTTCACTTCTGGTAGAAGGGGATGTCACATTTCCACCTCACAACCTCCCCCTTTCCCTCACTGCTCCCACCACTTGTCAGGGAGCAGCAGGGCCGGCTACTCGGCTGGGAAGGGGAGCCGGGAGCTGAGGGTGGCAGCAAAGCCAGTAGAGCAGCACCGTCACCAACAAGGCACCAACAAGGCACGCAGTCCCACAGAAYCCAAGCAGGAAGAGCAGAGCTGGTTCAGTAACACCAGCCAGGGTCAGCCAACGGCCCAGATCGCCAGGCAAGTCCATGGAAGTGAGGAGGTTTAAGGACAGTCTGGAAACCAAACCAGGACCAGGACCAGCACAGGCACAGCTGCGATGTAGCTCAAGTCTTGGCCTTGAACTCAGCTCCCAGGCCAAGGAGGAGGCCCCAACAGAGCTTCTCCCAGCTCAGCTCAGGTTGCAGAACCTCTTGGTTGCAGAACCTCTTGGTTGCAGAACCTCTTGGTACCCCTGGGACCCTGACACCGCTTACCTTGGGTTGGCTCTGGCACTTTCCAAACCTGCCTGTGAGCACAAAACTAATTCCTCCCTCCCCCATTTCCAGAACCAATGGAAGCAAAGGATTAGGATCACACACTGGGAGCAAGAGAAGAGGGAAGATGAGCAGGTGCAGGAGAAGGAAGAGTAGAGGAAGAGGAAGACAGAAGTGAGAGCTCACCTTTCAGCAGCAGCTAACTAGTCAGCGGGTTCAGCCTAAGGTACTACACGTTCTTAGTTTCCCCTCTTTCATGAAGAGTTTTGATAAGGTCCCCATTTGAGGACATAAATGGTGATTTTTATAAATGTATATGATGAGCCAGCCACATTTGTGTGATTTCAGTGTTCAGTGAGGTTAAGCCTATAGAGAGAGAAACAGTATCTTTTATTAGATCTCCTGAGACAATAGATAGAAAAAAATAGATCAGCTTTTAGGCACCCAAGTCCTTCCTCAGAACTGAAAYAGTCTCAATTATATCCTTGGAAAAGCCTGGTGACCAGAGTACTGCTACTATTCCCACCATTCATGTCCCTGAAAAGCCTTACCATAAACCTCCAGCAGAGAAAAAAGGGAACAGAAAGTATTTTTACATGAAAACCAAATGAAATTTTAATCCTGTTTTTAATGATATGAAGACATTTTGCTGTGCAAAACCTCAGTTTGTTGACCTGTGAAACATTAATGACTTACCTCCCAGGTGTGCTATTTCATTAATGTTTGTATATGGTTTAAAGAACCTGAGATGGAAGGCACCAAGGCTGAGCTGTATAATTTTCTCAGAAGACTCATGGTCTCATTTGGTTCAGTCATATATCAAAATAATTTTAATATCTCAGATGTGGGATTCAAGGCTTAAAATGTTTTGGCAGCCAGAAGCTGCCCTTTAAGTGTCTGAATGAAAGGGTCAGATTTTCAACTGTTTCTAGTTTCCTGCAGTTCCTCCTACTGTTTTAATAGAGACGAGCCATTCCAGAAACTTAGTTCCCAACTGTAGGTATGAGCACTTCTGCTATTGTGACCCTAGTACTTTCCAGCAGAGTCACTACTTCTATCACTTTAATGAAAATGGACCTGGAGGGGACCTGTAGTCTAACTGTCATCTACAGAAAACTGGTGATGATCTAAACTTTATCCACTGCCTGCTTTAGAGACTTATTTTTGAGTGAAAAAGAAGTGATTTTTTCACAAGTGAAACAAGCAACCATATACTTTGAACAGTTCTTACAGATCTCAGAGAGAAAAAAAGCAAAGCAGGAGGTAAAAATATATTAGTAGCACTGTTGGAATTATTCACTGTGAACCATTTTGTTGAAAAATATAGCTCTGAGGCGTTCCTCTCAACTGCCTTCATCCATCCCCGAGGTGCTCTGCCAAAGGTGCTACCTGTGCACTGTGCCTGGTTACTGAAGTCGTCTGTTACCATTTCTGTTCTCTAACTGAACTTCTCACATCTTACATCTTTCTTCCATCAAAAGCAAACCGTTTTTTTAGTAATCAAACAAACCAAGTTTCTGAAGTTTAAATTGTCAGGGATATGAACTTGAAAATGTACTTGTAAACTTGAACTCCATTGCTTACAAATGTTTGAGCAAAATTTAGGCAGTATGAATTAATCTTCCAAAAAAGGCATGAATAGACTGAATCTAAGCTGCGGACTAGTCCCTCAAGTGGCGTAAGTATTGACATCAGTGGAACTAGACCGTTTTACAACAGCTGAGGGCTCTGCGTCTGTTTTTTTTAAATTCAGGGAACTGTTCACAGAAAGGTTTTTATTCTCACCCTGTTCAGCCAGCTCTATTCACAAACAGAAATAGAACGCTCCATTGCCAGGTCACTACAGAAGTGAGATAAATGTGCAGATGATGAAGAAGTCTTAATCATAGTTTACATTTAACCCTTAGATTTTGTTCGTGACCTTTCCAGTTACTCACTCCAGTAAATCACCTTGACGCTGACAGAAAAAGCAAGGAAAAGAAACTGGAGTCTGTTTTCACCTTAAGCAGCCAAGTGGTTAAAGGACTGGCATGTAAACAGCTCTGCTACACCTATGCTGTATTATGAAGTCCAGTGGGATTCTGTTTTAATCTTGAGAGGGAGTGTGAGGGGTTTGTTTTTCACAGGGGCTTTAGCCTACAGTTAAGTGCAAACACCTGCTGAAGTACTGGTAATTAGTAGGTAATTAGTAGCTAATGTTCTTAGAATTTAAAAAGAAAAGCTTACATAAGTAATTACTTACTATTTCTTATAATGTGCTGCTTTTCCTGAGATTTCATATCCCCAGAACATTTGCCAAGTTCCTAGGTTCCTCAACATACTAAATTGTTTATTAATTACACACGTATATTGCTTGTAGAAAAAATAAAATGCATTAAAATGCTGGAAAAAGGAGTGAGCTATCTTTTAAATTACAGCATAAGACTCATTGAAAATGATAGAATTTGCAGAAGGCAACAGCTTTAGGAGGAGCATTGATTCAGGGCTAGGCGAGGAGGATTGTGGCAGCTTGAGCAGTGAAAGCAACAGCTGGGTAGTCCAGAATGAGCTCCTGTTTCTTGGAAAGGGGATGGAGACATGGGGGGGGCAGCAGCCTTTGTGGTGGGTGTTTTGCCCAGGCCACTAAATGTTTAGCACGACTGTGGACCCCAGGTTGGATTCACACATTCCCAGCTCTCTTCACACATTTCAGGTACATTAAGAGTCAGGGGGCTGATCTGGCTCTACTGCAGAGCAGTTTGAATGGTATTTCGCCTCATGTAGAACAAGCTTTTCCAAATCAATGGAAGAGCAGAAACATCTGCCTTATCAACACCCCCAAAATCAGCACCTACCATTGCTGTATGTGAGAAATGTTAAGGCAGAGCTATGCTCCTGTGTGTTGATTAAACCTTTGCTAGCACATGATCCAGCTATAAAGGGCTGTTTCAGCTGCAAGCCTTGTTCTTTCAGCGTGTGGGAGAGGCTTTATACAGTGGCAGAAGTGGGGAATGCCTGTTGAGGAGCACCCATGAGCTGGTGCTCCTCTGTAGTTGGCCTCCCATGGGACCTCACCTGCAGTTCAGAGCTGGCCTGTGCTGTTGCAGCAGTGGGGCACGTGCACCTTGTCCTCTCTGATGGATCTCCTGTGCCATACAGTGTGTTTGGAGACAGGATTAGTAACAGCAAGGACCACTCAAAGGTGAATTGAAACAGGACTGTGCAGGAAAGAGTCTGTGGAGTAGCCTTTGCAAGGAAGAGGTGGAATTTTGCCCCCCAGGCTCCTGCACCTGTGGGATTGGACATAAAAACTTGAGAGATGTTTTGTCATCCTTGAGTCCACGCTGAGCAGCAGTGTCTTCAGGATGGCAGAGCCCTCTGAGGAAGTTTTCATGCAGAACGGTGAGGTCCTGGGAGAGTGGAGAGAGGAAAATCTCCTTGCTTTTCCCAGAAGCTCACTAATTTTAAGCAACAGCCTTACAGAACATGGTGCCAGTGATGGCAGGGAATGGCCCTGGAGATCTCCTGGCCCCTAATTTTATCCTTTATCTTGTTTCATCCCATTTCAATTAGGACTCTAAAAACCAAGAGCTTGCTGCGCAGCCTAGCTGATGCTGGGATTGATGCCTTAACAGAACTTTGATTTGAGATGGAGCAACTCTTTAAAGATAAACCATTGAGCTGAAGTGCCTCTTAGTAATTTTCTACTATTATAACTAACTATTCAGAGTTAAATTTTGTTTTTAGCTTGGCTGTGAATAAGAAAAAACAAACAAACATTCACAAATTGGACTAATTGAGATTAAAGCTGCTGGTAGGCACAAACTTAACATACAGCTTGGGGTTCCTCGGGGTTTTACATCCTCCAGCATTCTTATTATTCCTTTCCAATCAATTAAGCTGAATGCAAACGGTAAAAAATAAATTAAAAAAAAAAACAAATGGAAAAATCACTTCCAAAAAGAAAACCCAAGGGTGGGAAGAGTTTGGCTGTTTCAGCCATACATAGCTGTTCCAAAAAACCACCCACATTTTCAGGCAGTGTATTAATATTACTTGAATAGTCTCCTTGAGGAGTATCTCATGGAAGGCTACAAGTCCAGCTGTATCTTAATAGCAAGTAATATCAAACCCTCTCACACAGAGGTTGCAGCTCTCTGAAGGGATATTTAAGTGTTATGGCAGCTTTTGTTTTCTGAACATCAGGTCTGCTTTCTCTTGGAGAAGAAAAAACAGGTAGTCTTTTGTTGTTCTGCTGTACTTTAGATCCATACAATATGTACCACAGCTCAGAAGCTCCTGAACTGCAAACATTGTAGCCTCTCAGCCCAAGGAAAACCCCTGGATAGAGGCATCCTGGGTGATAAAAAGAGATCTGTCCTTGCAAAGACCTTACAGAAAGAGTGGCTTAGTGTTTCTCACAGTGTTTGTCTCAGTGAAAAAGTGATAGCTTCATTTTTAATTAAAATTAGTGTTTATTTCATACTTATATGGTAATGATTTGTAAAAGTATTTATGTTTCCTAAATAAGCAGTAATTAAAAAAATTAAACAGCAAATCTGTGGCCCTTTAGGAGCTATTTCCTGCCACTGTGCTATACACCAGGGAATGTGTGAAACTTCCTAATCACAGCTGGGGACCAAAGCAGACTATTTTTGCTCCAAAAGCACCATTCTGTACATCAAAACTACTAAGTATCATTCCTGTGTTTTAGCACTATTAGTGGCATCAGACTGAAAACTGAGTATTTGTGGTTCACCTTAAAGGAAAAAAATATATATCCATCAGCCTGTCTATTATAATTCCTTGTTTTTGTAGCATGTTTCACTCAGAAAGAGAAGTTAAGTTATTATGGAAGGAGGTATGGTAAGAATATCGACGTAGGAGGATAGTCTCACACTCCTTGAGTTGCAAAAGAAAGCTGCTCAAAAGAGCACAAAAATACCGCCCAACAGTTTAAGAAAGGAAGAGTAATTAGTTCAAATAATTTTGAACACAAATTGGCGTTAAAGTACAAACACAATTTGGCCAGGACACAGGATTAACGTACCTTGCCAAAATGTTTATGCCATAAAATTATCTAATCTAGCCATGCTTTCAGACCTGAACAAAAGACCAATTCTATGACCAGCTCAGTCACCTTTGCTGGCCTTCTCCATGTGCCCCTGGATTTTTAATGCGGTGTTATTTAGCTTTGCCATAAAGACCAACCTTGAATAGACGTTATATTTTTACTGTTTCTCTAGCAGACTACTTAAGACGCACCTATCCGTACGGACTCAATTCAGTTGCCTAAGCAGAGATGTCAACTGCCTTTTAAGATGCCCCTTGATGTCTGAGGCATCCACCATGGCTGGCAGATGTAACACATCACCAAGGGAAGACCCACACCCTCCTGGACCAGGAACTGCTTCTTGTCCCATATGTCTACTGGAAATATCAGACTGGTGGTGTTCTGAACCGGCAGTACATTTGAATTCCACTATGATAACCATTTTTCATTATTATCAAGCAGTACATTCTCACTATACTCAGAATATTGTTTGCTTTGATTCGTTACGAAAATTTAGGACCAGATGGAAAACAACTTTTCTGAGGCTACTACATCTTCCTGGAGAGATGAGCTGGGTAATGACATTTTGCAGCTTGATTCCTGCAAACTGGTTTGTTTTCAGGTCAGTCATTTTACCTTTGATGCAAACTGATAGCAGATAAAAGAGCAAAAATACACATGTTCTTCTGTGTCTCAGTCTCAAYTGATACATCATTTACCCAGCTGATGTATCAATTCGTACATGGAAAGCAGCGTGCAAGTAACACAGGACAATACTTATGCATTGTAGGCTAATTTTGCTCTCAGTTATATCCATTCCACTCCACTCCTTTCATTGGTGTTGACAGGTGTAAACGAGAGCAGCAGATTTTTCTCTGTGACCTTATATGGAAATGAATGAGATCCTACAGGACTTGGTTGCCTGTACATTCATAATAATAAATAAACCGCAGTGATGATATAACGGCTTCCATTTCATTGCTACCTTGAGGGACTAGCTCAGCTCAGATAATTGGTAACTGGTTGATGAGCCATCCAGGTCAGGCTTGGCCCAGGTTAAACTAGGATAGCAGTGGGTAAAACCTGTGACCCTATGATGGCTCTTCAGCGGTGTTTGGAATATGAGAGTGTTGTGTTCTTAGAGAACGGTGATAACTTTTGGGTTTGTGTCAGGCAGGTGTCCATACCTGAAATCACAAAAGATAAATACTTTTCACCAGCATCCCATGTCAGACTTATYAGCAAGGCTCTGAACTCGGTTGGGCTCGAGAGTTGAACCTCTCATTTCCCCTGCTGTCTAGGCTCAGGAAAAGGAGTAAGTCAGTCTGAGAGGAAGGCAGCAGTCCCAGGTTCACTGAGGAATTTTCTTCTACGGCTGTTAAACAATCCTTTTGAAGACTGTGCTAAACCCATCTACAACTAACGGGACAATATTAAACCAGAAATTAGCCCAAGAAGGGGCAAATGATGTATGCATCTTATTAGTTAATTCTTGCCTAATATTTAGTGAAGCTTTCTGCTTGCTTTGACGATGATATTCAGAGATGTGTCTTCATAAAGATTTCTTTTTATAAGGCTTCTTGCTGCAGAGACAGGTTCATCACTACCAGGAATTTTAACCTGTTTACATAACTAAGAAAGGCTGACAGGCTGCAGTTTCACAAGGTCTGGATAGGTGAGAAATGGATAACTGAGAAAATGGTTAGCACATTAAAAAAAAAAAAAATCAACCACCAAGAACTATTAACGCAAAGGGATCTTCTTTAGCCCAGCTCATGATGGGCCCGTTGTTCTGGTAAACCAGATACAATTCCTGTATACTTTGTTTCTGAGGTTTATCTAACACAGCATCAGTGGTTCTCTGCAAGACATCTGCCATTATAAGAATTTGAGAACTGGAGCAGATGTCTACTGACAGCCATTGTGTACAGCCAAGAAGGGGGAAAAATTATTTCTAAGCCTAGCGAATTGGTCCTTATCTTGAAAAAACATCTTGGGAGCAGGAGCAGTCATCATCTGACTAAATCTAAATCTAGCAATCACCTACTGACTAAAGGGGATGAATGCCTTAGAAAGTCAGATAGTAGAAAAAGGCATGGGTATTCCAAAAGTGATGGAAGTCATAAAGCTTGTAATTACTTAAATGGTTTCTAGGTCTTTCTAATGATCAAGATTCGTATTTCTTGCAATCAAGGAGCTCCTCCTTCTTTAGAAATATGCAGTGCTGTTGCATGATCTTTATGTTCATCAGAATTATACACACAGTTTTCAGACTTTCTACATTTTTATGTGCATCTTTCAGCACAGTGAGCAGATGTCACTGAACCAGCCAGTGACAGCATTTTATAATAGAGGGAGCAAGAACAAGGCAAGCACAAATTAATATAACACTTCAGCAAGGCTTTATCAAAAACTGGGATAAAAACTTCTACTGTGCTCTATCGCTTACATTATGCAGCACTTTGCATCTGACTTTTATATCAATACAAGCCACACTGATATAACCTATCGCAATCTCTAAAATGAAGACCATCGAAGACTTTCAACAGGGAATGCATGCATCTGAGAGAGACTGTAGCATGTCTAGTCTTGTTTTATTAGGTATGTTTTGTTAATTAAAGGCACGTCTTAAATCCAGGCTCAGTTTTATCACTTAGATAAGAAAAGTGGAAAGCAGTATTAAGGACATAGCCCTTGCTTGAAGCCAGCTCAGTTAGCCTTTCAGGCCTGAAGACCTAGTGTGGTGGGAAAAAGAGGCATGAAGAAGTGAAATGGTTTAATTAAAGTCACATAGCAGACCAATTTGGGGCTCTCATCTCTTGAAGCCAAGAAATGCTTCCTCGCTGACCTTCCTCCTCTGCAGGAATAATCCAAATGGAGGTTTTGACTTCAGCAATGACTGCCACAACATGTTCAAATAATGTAATATTAGTGCTAGCTAGCTGTAAAATCACATGGATCCTAGCCTGTGCTGAGGTTTCCCTTTCAGTACAGTACACTGCTTTCTTTGGTGTTTATTAGATGCTTCTAAATGCCTGTCAGAACTTATCTCCTGTTTTTTTTTCCATCTCACTTACTTTTGCAGGTCTTGTCTCTTTAACCACATAATTCAATTATTAAGCATGAAAATATTTTCCCCTTTATTCTGATTGTTCCGTGGCTGATGACAATGTGAGGTGCCATGATGGAGTGCACTCAAGGACCTCTTAGATGAGCCTATATATTTGCATTGCTAATTTCCTGCCTTGAGAGGAAAGATGATGGTTGACTTTGTTCCTTGTTTGATTCACAGATCTGTCTTGTTTTACTGAGGATTGATTTGTGTGTAGGCAGGGAGAGGGGCTGGATGTATGGTTCAAATTGCTAGTACTTGTGTTGAAGTGAAGTACTCCTTGTTTGCAAGCAGATATTGAAAAATGGGAAAACAATTACATTACAAAAGAATTGTCAGGATGTCTGTGAGGGGAGCTGTGCATATAAAGATTTGCGCAAAAAGACACAAACAACTCTGTGTGGACCAGGAARGGAAGATGATCCAAGGAGAACTTAGAACAGATAGTTTGAAGAAAATGGAAATCATTGAAAATGCAAAAATAAATGCTTTGCATGAGCTTAGTGTTAGCATCACATTCTCCTGATGTTAGTAGGATGCATAAAAGCCATAAATCAATGGAATGCTGAAAAGAATTATGTTTCTTTAACAAGTGGTATAAGACTTGGAGGCTTAGCCCAGACCAAGTACAAAGTAGAAAGCCTCACAAAAAATAATTGAGGTCCCTGCAAAATATTTCAATTTTTTATTGATTGAAGGCAATTATCCCTTAATTGCATATTTAAATGAGGTATTAGGAGGTTTAACTAAGCAATGCCTCTTAATTGCTGCTGCACACTAGGTGTCACAGATTGTGTTTATTTCATATGTTAATTAAAGAGAATGGGTATTTTATTTTATTGACTAGCGGGCTCTTCAAGGCTGTATTGCTTAGGACAGAGGGTGTCTCAGGTGTCCACAGAACCCTGGGTATTAATGTAATCATTAGAAAGGTTCCAGCTTTAAATGAAGAGGTATATCTCCATTTCATGGATATTTTCAGCCATTTAGACCTTATGTAAGAAGGAAGAGGGAGAATCTGAACCCCGGTAAAGCGAAACATTGACTCAAATGATACAGAAATGCATAAGGGCAGCAAAGGTATAAATATCAAGAGCATAAGTCTTTTTTTCTGTGCTGAATGAACAGCTCTGAGACTGTGAACCAGGATCTGATGGGGCTGAGATTTGAAATATCTGGCATGAATTCCAGGTTGTGGCATTAATCAATGAGGTTTTCTTGTACAGTCATGTGTGGTACATACCTTGGAGTTAGCAGTCTCATCACTGCAAGGAGGAGAAAGTCTCTTGCTCCCAGATTGAAGTTCTGAGATTTTTATTGAAGATAGCTTTATATGTATGGTGGGGTTTTCTGTAAAAGGCCTCTTTCTGACTAACTGCGTAGCTGGTGAAAAAACGACCTGCAGGTAGAACTGAACGTTAAAATGGGGATAGAGAAGAAAGCAATCAGTTGGAAAATGTTGAAAAGGTAAGGGACCAGGTATCCTGGCTAATCACAGGAGTGCTATGCTATATCTATATGGAGGGGGCAGATGGATGGATACTGCAAACTGGCCAGATACGAGCCGTCTCTGGGACAGAAACCATACAGCCATGTTAGAGAGGTTTGTGCCTCAGCTAATAAGGCCCATTGGGAGGCAGAGGGTGTTAATTCAGGAATAATATAACACTCATGCAGTCAAACAGCTTCTGGATCAGAGCGAGTATAGCTCAGAGCACAGGCAAAGGGAGCACATCTGTTCATACCCAGCGTGGCTCACCAGCGTGGTGTAGTTGGGAAGAAAAACCAAATGTGATTTCAGGATGTATGAGGCATGTGCCGGTACCAGGCACCAGGAAGGGCTCAGAAATATGTGTAAGGAAAAAGTGATCTCAGACTGGAGCTGGTGAAGAGAAGAGCTGCCAGAAAGACTGGAGGGGCAGCCTATCTTATTACAGGAAACTAAGAAACATAGCTTATTTTGTCGGGAAAAACAGAGGCAGATGTCGGAAGCCAGAGAAATCTTCAGGCATGGGCCTTGGGCGACAGACTGCGTCCTTGCCAGAGGAGCCTGTGACTGACTGTCACAGCAGGAGCAACAGCTTCAGACGTGCTCAAGCTCTTGGGGCTGCTGCTGAAGGAAGGGTGCAAATGGATRTGTAACCAATTTCACTGCAGGCTCTCTGTTCTTTCCTCCAGCCTTTAGAAACAAGATGGACAGCATGTCCTGTGCGCCTGGGCTCTTGGAGAAGCTCTGGCCCTCCTCTTCCTTTTCTCTTACTATATGTTATGGAGGTGCAGGCCTGTGACTTGGGGCAGCTGTGGTTGGTTGGGGCATCTGAAAGAAAGGTTTCAGTGGAGGGAGAGAGCCAGGCAGGCAGCTACAGGGAGGAAGGGAGCGGGGAAATGGGCTGATGGATCTTGGAAACAGGATGAGTTAGGAGTGAGACCTCTGCCGCAGTAGGGGAGGATGGTATCTTGAAGGAGAAAGAGAGAAACAGCCTCCATACACATAACACTTTGAAATTTGCAGATTCATTTCCACTCTCCCCAAATTTCTCTTACCCAGGGAAGCCCAGGGACCTTTCCCAGCCTCAGTCCAGTTCCCACAGTGCTGCTGCCCTCCAGTTTCTGCTCCCTCCCCTACAACCTTTTTGTTGTTTGGTATTAAAGGCAAGCCTATTACTATATTGCTGGTAGATTCACACCAGTGATATTCATCCATAAAGATTCCAGGTGATTAGCACCAGGAAAACTAAAGATCCATGAAAGCAGAGGGCAAAATTCACATGAGAGTAAATGGGCATAAATTGACCTTGAATCAATTAAGGCTCAAAATTGGGTGCATCTTACTAAACGTTAGAACAGGRAAGTTCAGAAATGGCCTTCTAATTAGAGTAGTGGGAGGAAAAGATATTTTGAAGATGGAGGTCGACTGKTTTTTTCAAGGAATGCTTGAGTCACTGGTTAGTATTTTAGACTTGGTAGTAGGCGCCACTCTACTTTAATACCTAATAGTCAGCAAATCGTTTTCCTGGTATTTTTCTACCTTTTGCTGAACGTATGTGGGGTTTTCAAAGAAGCACCAAAATTCCCTGGCAGTTCTTTGAGCACAGGGCATCTGTCTCTCTTTTGTGTTTTAGAAAAAATGGTTATGAATGGAGTCAGTAATCATGGGACAATCATGTACATTATTTCTGCCTTCTGTCAGAATATAAAAATACAGAGCCAGAGTAAGAAACATCAGTTTGAAGTATTGACTGGACTGTTAGACTTAACAGTGAATTTGCTCTCTTTTAAATGTGTTAAATCCAACCCCAGATTAAATTCAAACTACTCTACTGCAGCATAATCCACCAGGGACACCCTGACTTTCCATTGACTTTAATGGAGCCTGCACTGTACAATTAGAGCAAAGCACAAAATATGCAGTGTGGCTGTAGAGACAAAGTGGTTAATGCCCTCTTTTGTGGGTAATTTCCCCTTTTAGTTCTTAATGTCACTAAAAATAGCAAAGGCCAAGGTATCAAAAGTGAGCTAACAAAGGGCAACAGGCATGATCATTTGTGTATTGTTACCACTGCTTATTGCATCTGCCATTATCATCTCATTGTGACCTTGGGCTTCTCCTGCTGGTTTATTATCTCTTCTCCCTCTCATATGTCTGCTGTAAGCTCTTTGGGGCAGATCTGATGGTTTAGTGATTCAGGCCTACAACAATGGGACTTTATTCTACACTGAGGCTTACAGAAGCAGTGATGATGCAACTTCTAGAAAGAGTGCTAACAGATGCACAGATTAATGGCAGGTCTTTTGGAAAGACAAATGTTTCCATGCCTAGCATATCTATCCTCTTGGGAGTCTGCAGCTGACTGGTGCAGAGCCAAAAAAGGGCAGAGCCACTGAGGGAAACTCATGGCAGCATGCTACAGTAATGGGCAGGGAACATCAAAATGCAAACTGCTGAACTGTGAACATGGGSACATGCCAGGAGAGCTGGTCTAAGAAACCACTGGAAAAAGAGGACATCTGGATATGTCTCCAGTTCAGTTTTAAGAGAATTCAACAGAGGATTAGATTAGTCAGCAGGAAATTTCCCTTTGGGACAAACTGGCAAATTGGGAGTATTGGATTTTCTCATTTTCTGTTGCAGCCTGGGACTCCTGTTGAAATCCAGGCACATCTGCCCCAGCAGAAGCCTGGTGTGTTGGTGGCACTTCCACATTTCCTGTTCTCTACCTGTGTCAGGCAATAGTTTAGTATTTTAAAAGCTGAAATATTTTTTTCTAACTTAAGTCTTTAAGGTTAATACAGGGATGCGTGGAAGGAACATAAAAGCTTCTTAATGATTATAGGGGAGATCAGACTGGATGATTTATGGTTCCCTTTGGCCTGAAATCTGTGGAACAATACATTGTCTCTTGCTGGGCAAAGAGTTCTGAGAAGCCCATAATTTAGCCCATAACGTAGAAGGGGTTTAATATTACAACGCACAGCACAATGACTTGAAGAGAACCAGACGGGTCTTGACATCACTAGCTTTTTCTTCCCTTGAATTCCCCAGTGCTATTGCTATTGTTTGAGCCTCATCACTAATAGCATTGGAGAGGGAACCAGTGTAGGCCAGCCACTAGGGTTCTTACCACTGTATCATTATTTCTGCTCCTAGTAGATCTAGACAGCACCATGATCAAAATACTGAGGGTTGTCAGCAAACTTCTGCTGCCATGAGAGGAGCTGAACTGCTGTTTGTGAGGGGAGGATGGAAATTTCAAAGTTAATCTGGTTCCCATCTCTGGGACTATTTAACTGTAGCATACAAAGAGTTAGCAGTACACTGAGAATTCAGTCATTTTATGCAGGTCAGCCTTACGATGAAAAATTTTATATCAAAATGTTTAACTTCAAAAAGGGTTAGATTCAATTTCCTGGTGAAGGCTCGAGTCAGTTCTCATTTTAATCTCACCTGAGCTCCTGCCCCTAGGTAAAATGTCATTGTATTATCACGTTTGATTGTAATAATCATAGTCATTTGGCCAGTAACAAAATCACAGGCCTGAACATTTCTGATGTTTTAATCCAAATTCAGATCTGGATATGTAGCCTGCCCCATTTTTGAAATGAGTGGAGCCATTTATTTGCACCTGGATCATCAAATTAGGATGCAGTTCTGTCCTCTAAGGTCCTTGCTTCTATTTTATCTTATCTCCTGCTCCCCAGACAGCATTTTTCCTGCTTAGGGCAGCTTCTCCAGTGACTGATTCTGAGGCTGTTGAAATAATGCAGACTCTTCCCTCATCCAGAGAAGCCAGTGGTGTTGCATTGTTTGTGTCTTTCCTTTCGTAACTAGTCCATGAATATGCTTCCTTAAGTCACTGAAAGAAAATACTTCCAAGAAAAAGCTCCTGTCTTGTCTTTAAGAAAAATATTTGGATTGGTAAAATGCATTGTACTATGAAGGATAGTTCTAATTTACAGACTCATGAGCTTATGAGTGGAATAAGCCTCCATCCTTATCTTTATGTTACAGCAATGGCACCCACATACGATAAGTCTTCGCTGGCAGAATTTTGAAAAAGTAATACCAGTGCAGTGAATATAAAATAAATGCTATCAAGGAAAAATATTTTTTGCTCCCCTGGAATAGAAAACATTATTGAAACTGTTGGATGCCTCAGGAGTCTATTCATGCAAAATCTATTTCTGCAGTCAAAATATATTCTATTCTGCAGATATTTTTTCAATATGTGACTGAGACTTCACAACAGAAAGAAATAGCCATTTTGGCCAGGAAAGAACTGGCATGTGGTCTGGTTTTAGGTGAGTATAGATTTTTGCATGAAAATTATAGTAATTATGGGTATTTGTAAACAGCGATTTTTGCACTTTAACRGCCTAATCGCATGGTCAACAGCTGGAAGTTGCTCTATGCAGATTCTTACCTAACACATAATAAAAGTCACCCTTTGCTGCATTTCCACAAAGAAACAAATTATAGCACAAAAGAGACCTGCCAAATGCAATCTTTCATCCTCTTCTGCTTCTTAAAGAGGATGTTTGAATATTCTGATTTTAAAAAAGGGATAAAACAAAAGGAAAAATAATTTATGTATATCTAAAATGCAAGTCTAAAGAAAAAAAGAATGGAAAATGCTGATGTATATGTACCACTTATCCACTTATTGTAATGTATGCATTTTACTTAGCATTTGAAAGTTCATATGTCATGCATGGTACACATCTGTTCCTTTCATTTTTAATTCTTTTTTAAATACGTATTTTTAATTTCTCCCTATTGTTTTCTCAAATGGATCCATTACAGCAATTTAAAAACATATCCAACAAGAAAACCACACAAATGACTCATTGTATGCAAAATCTTGGCAACCTGATAAAGAATTTGCTATATAGCAGGAGAAAAAAAATCAGAACAAATCCAGCCAAACCTGTCTTCCCCCTAGACCACTGGGAAACACCTCAATTTTGCCTCCTGCTCCCCAGGTGTCCCAGTGCAGGTGTACCTCAACCAATTAGAAGTTGCACTAGCTGCACTAACAGGAGTTGGTGGTTTACATTAATGTCTTTTTCTTTACATTTAGAAGTGCCTGGGAAATAAAAGGGCAGTTGCTGCATCTCAGCTGAGAAATGGTAACTTCAACTCACTAATTTAATTGCTTGTGATGAACATCCTTTTTCCCTAGGCTTTCTAATAAGATGCTGTCAATATGTATCACTTCCAGTCTTCCACACCTTTACCCCCGTTTCTCTGCAGAACACAGGCTGGCAATTTTGCTCAGAATTTTCTATAGCTAAGTTTTCAAAAATAAGCTCATAAAAACTTACGAGACACCCACAGCTTCACCAGGAGTTGGGCAGAAATGCACAAATACAGCTCTCTTTCTTTCTTGCCTTCATAATGTTCTTGCCCCTTTCAGTCAACTCCCTAATAGTTATAGAGACCGTGTAAATAAGCACCAAGGTATACAAAGCTGCACACCCATGAGTTAATTTGTGTATGAAATCAGGGAATTTGTATATGCAATTTATAGCATCAACATTAGCTACTGGAACTCTAACATAAATGTAAGTTAAAACTTGCAGTGGAGGAGAAATGAATGCGAGGGAACTTCAGAGAACCGAAGGACTCAGAAGCCCCTATGAGAAACCACATTTTAAAGACGCAGCTGCAGAAAGCAGGGCTGCTTGGTGTGGGGGCCTCTTTCTCGCAGCTGGGGCAAGTGTGGTGGGACGCCAGCCTTCGCAGGAAGGCTGCTGGGACCAAGCTCAATGAGACCTCAGGGGAGTGGGCTGGCAGTGGCCTGGAGTAAAGCAGGTCACACATAACTAATGCCAGCCTAACATTTTGGGCTGCCTTCCAGGTCTCGGGCAGCCGCAGCTGCTGTTAGATGCACCTTCTGGTACAACTGGGGCAGCACTGAAGGTCACCCTTTCTTTCCCATGCTGTTGCAGGGACTTCCTAGCTGCTAACCAGCTCAGAGAGATACAGCTCCCAGGTTGCACTTTCAAGGCTTACCCTGAGGCTCAGCCTTACCCCTTCTTTACCCCTTGAAGCTATCCTCATTTCCATCAGCAGGCATTTGTCATATATTTAGGTCCTTGCTTCTCTTTATCTCTTATTGCCACTGTGTATGTTCTTGTTTGTTATTTATGAATTGCTTTGAGTCTTTGGCTTCACTCTTATTAAACATTGTGCATTTTAAAGGTATTTAGTTCTTTCATTGCTAGTATTAATCGTTTCACTATCAATTCCCTATTCCCATCTGTTCTTTTGAAATAACATTATATATTATTATGCCTCTTCATTGCTTTGGCTCTCTGTCACAGCTGACTGCTTGTTTACCTCACCCTCTGTGGAGCTTCCAAAATCCTTTTTCTCCCTTGTTCTCATGGTGATGCTCCAGTTCCCTGATTCCTGGTGTGTTCTTCTGAGGGTCTGCTGGGTCACTTTTAGGGCATTTTGCTCTAGAGTTTTAACACTTCTCTCTTCCTCCCCAGCTACCTGTCCTGTCCTTTTCTGCTAAAGGCAACAGCCCTGGAAGTAGCACCAGCAGAAGTGGATGTATACCTGTAACTCAGCCACCACCCTGGCATCTCAACTTAAATCACTAGCAGGGCGAATAGGCACAGCTGAGTGGCTGGCAAGCTTCCACTAACTCCTTTCAMCTCTGACAGGTCCCCCTCAGGGCCCCCAAGAGCACCATGGCAGCTGATCACATATTTCATGTTAGAATTACTTTTGATGTTGCTCTAAGTTTCTGTTTCTTTTTTTTCCCCTGCTTATCTTTTCCTTTCCTTGTAGCATTTTGTGCCCTTTTCCTGCCTAAGTGGCTTCCCTATTTTATCACCTCTTCCTAATAGCAGGATTGTTTCCAAGCTGTTTTCTTGCTTCTCCACCACACCTACTTTCTTCAGCCATCTAACCAACAAATTTTATGGATTTTTTCCAATATTCATGACATCAAATGTCATTCTTGCCTGCATTTCAGACTGTTTAAATTCTAGCATTTGGAAGTACAAAATAATTTATGCTTTAAAGGGACAATAATGTGGTTAATAAAGGGTTTGTTTCAATAGACCTTCATAGGACCATCCATTACTTGCATTTTACTCCTTTCAGTAATGAGGGGTGATGAGCAGAGAAGACAGTAACGGCAAACACTGTTTCAGCCAATGTCTTCTAATGCTGCTGTCTCTGAAATCTCTTCTCTGCCCTTCACAGGCACCCTGTCCCACACCACCCATGTGAATTCCTGCTGCTCCTTCCTCAATCATGAGGAAAATTTTCTGCATATATAGTTTATATGATTGTGTATATGCCAAACTGCAATCCTTTTCTCGAGGAAAGGGAAAGGGAAACACTTTTCTGTTTTGAAACGTAGCTGGAAACAGGAACATCAGTCTGGCAGAGGGCTAAGAATCCCCTTCCTATGCATTCACCGTGTCACATAAATCCTGTCATACAGTGACCAAGCTCCATCTTTGGAAGAATTTATCAGGTTGATGGGTTGACATTGCTCTTCCACTTGGAAGGATGTAACAGGGTTGGAAATATTTTCCCTAAATTCCAGATCAAATTCATCTGAAGACAGTTTATATGTAGTTGTTCTTGCCCAGTGGTTGGCTTAAGTAGGTCTTTATTTATTCTTCTACAGAAGGTATTTACTTCCTGTGTATCTGTAGAGAGCAGTTCTGTATCTTTTCAGATATCATTTTGCTAGCTGAATAAGCCAAACTCCAGCCTTTTTAGTAAGATTAACTCTATATTTCCCAAGCGTCTTCATAGCCTTCCTCACACCAATTGCAATTTCAATTTCTGGCTTTTGAATGTGTGTAGCCAGAGCAGTAGACAGTATTTCAGATCTCATTGCAGCACTGCTTTGTACAGTTATCTTAATACTCTTCTGTTTCTGCTGGAACTATCTTGCCTGTCATGTGCTAGATTTTGGCTTTTCAGGTACAGGTCCCCTTGGCAGCTCTGAGTCACTCATGCTGTCATTAGCTGATAGACCAGCTTAACTGCATCTCAGCCGTTTACAGCAGCTATGGTATCAGTCCCTCTGTGCATGACCTTATGTATTATTGAATTACTTTTCTTTTATTCCATTCCTCAAATATATCCATTCTTTCTGTCTGCTGCTCTGATACTCTTCCATATTGACAGAATTCCTTAGCTATATACAATCATCAGTAGCCCACTCTGGGCCCCAAAACTGAGTACACTCCCTTTTTATATCCAAGCTATCAGGAAAGTGAGAAAAAAGAAAGATCCCAAAACTGATCCTGGGGAAACTTCATTCATGCCTCCCCTTCAGCCCAAAAATTCTCTTTTCAGTACTACCAATGGTCATCTTTCATTCAGCAGGTTCCCACTAAACAGTTCCTCTGAGAATACCCATCTTCTCCAGTTTATGAAATGATTTCCCACCTGGTGTCTTATTAAATGCTTTGCTGAAGCCCAGATAAGTTAGACCTAACACATTTTCTTTGTCTAGAAAATCATTCATCTTACAAAAGTCCTATCAAGTTAGTCTAAAACAACCCACCTTCAGCAAACCCAAACCCTTTGGCAATATTTTTAGTCCATTTCTCGTTTATCTCCATGACTTAAATTACTTTTTTCTTTCAAAATTTGTTCCAAAGCCTTCAGACAGTTGAGGTCAGACTAACATGTAATTGTCAGATCTTTTTCCTTCTCCCCCTTAACTGCAGGTACCGCATTTGCTATTTTTGAATCCCATGAGTTGATAGGCTTGTCATGAATACCTGCTACTGTTCCTGCAGTTTCATGTGCCAGTTCTGTTTGAATTCTGAATGAGATTATCCAGTTCCTTCCAACTAGAGCGGATTAAGCTCTTAGATTTTTGCTGTTGTTTCCAGCTTGGTAAAACCTCATTCCCATTATCTATCTTCCCCTCGCACTTCTGTTCAATGTTATTATTCTTATTAAACTTTGAGCTAATGGCTCTTTAAGTGCCTCTTTATCCAACTGGTCCATAGACCCTTCTTTTGCCTCTTTTGCTAGGCATACAGCTTTGAGATCTTTCTAGCACCTTTGATTTGAAGTATCCTCAGGCCTCTTCCCCATTGAAGGCCCGGAGTGCCTGGAGCCTGGAGGTAGTGTGTTGAATTCAGCGGCTAGGGTGCTCAGAGCACTTAGTCCATCAAAGGTTGCCCTTTTGAAATTGAGAACATTAGTTCCAGCCTTGCTTTTGTTTATCCTTCCATTTAATGTAAACTGAATGAAAGCACAATCATTTGAGCCAAAGCTGTTTTCTAAGCCCAGGTCTACTAAAATGTCCCCATTGCTTACCCAAACTGATGGAAAATTCCAGTCAGTCTTTTAATATCTTTCTGTAATAAACACAACCAAATATATTATTTATAATTGTCTCCACCAGCTACTTCATTTCAGTGATGCCAGAATGGTCAGCAATCCTTTTAGGAGGCATTTTGTCTTGATTGTGCTTAGTAGAGAGGGATAGACAGCCTGACAGTCAAGAAGAATCTTAAACAGAAGTAGGAATAACTTATTTGACTGCGACAAATTCTGGTATTTTTGGCCCAAATTAGGATAAAACAAAGAAGCATATATATTAAAAAGGGAACATTTCCAGGTCACATGAACTGCTTGAAATGTTTCATTTTGTCTCAAATCCATTAAAATTGATTCAATAGTCTTTTTATTTGTTTTCCCCCTCTGGCATTTTGAAATCTAAAAAAAAAAATCTGACGTGCTATAGATGAAAATGACTTTAAAACTAAATTTTCATATTTTGTTTCCTTGTACAAAGTGCATTTTAGAATGACTTCCTATGCCATTTCATATCAGGCACTGGATTAAAATTGTGCTGACCTTGTAAAAGAAATTAAACAGAAATGTGAGATGCATCTGATCAAGCCGAGCTAAGCAAACTCTGCAAACCACAGCAATGTTAGCTGAATGATTCTCACGATGACCTGGGGTTCTGTTAGATATGTTTCCACAGTGCATGCTTCTGCTTTGTAATCACTGCAAGTTTGGTGGCATGTTTCCTGGGAGGGAAAAAAAAGTCTCTTGATGCAAATGTTACTCTAAAAGTGGTAGATTTTGAGGCCTTGTTGTCCCTGCAGAGAGGATGGTGCCTAATAAAGAGGCATCTGGGCCTTCTTGTCTCTTTTGTACTATTAAGATATGTCAGGTTAGCCCCTGGACAGCTGGATTGTGATGCTTTTGCCCCCAGGGCGTTTTGGGGTAGTGTGGTAGGAGAGCGTCACTATCTCTGGGAGCCAGTGAATCTGAGGATATGTCTCAAGGATGAAACCTGGAGAAGTGCAAAGAATGATTTCATCTTGATTAATTACACAGTATTGATCCTCTGTGGAAAGAGCAATTATCCCAGACACTCTTCTTGCTGAAGTGAAAGCCACCGGGAAAGCCACTCTGATAAAGAGGATGAACGTTTTCTCTCCAAAGGGCTCAACTGGTTTTATCCTCAGGGTCTGCAATGTTAAATTTAGACTCAAAGGGAAAAAAAACAAGCCTTAGTGTAGATGTGCCCAGCTTATATCAAGTGCAGCAGAAATTGCACAGACAAGTGGCAAGATTAAAACTGGATTCCAGTCTGTAAAGTGTGAAACCTAGCCTCATGTGTCTTTTCATGAATGACTTTGCCCAGAGTTTCAAAATCTGAAGGTTGTCTGTTGAATGTTATCATAATGAGGATGTCATTCTCCCTCACCCGTTGCTTTGCTGAGCTGTGGATATCTCTGTAGGCACTGCTCTGAAGGATGCCAGATTCCACCCTATGCGTCAAGAAAATAAAGCTTCCTGACCAGGAACATGAAACTGTCAGGTGCAAGCTGTCTTACTGAGATATGCTGACGTTGTCTTCTCCTCTGATCTTGCAAACAGGTGTGGCTCTTGAAATATTTTTTGGAAGTTCAGTGGTGTTAGTCTGTGTTAATCTACAAGTTACACACATCAACAGCATTTGTGGTATTGGTCTGAGCCTGATTTTATGCTCAAATTCAAGCCCATTGCTTTCCCTGCCATTTTCTCTCAATTTTTTTCACCAAGCTGCATTGTTTATAAGAGAAGTGTTTCTGGCCCATGAGGTGATGAGCCACCAACGACCAACAGAATCACTTCTAACACCCACTGTTTGTGCTTGCGCCCCCTTGCAGTACCTCAGGCTTGCTCCTCCACCACCACATTACGCTAGGGTTGTTCTGACTCTGTAGACTTCCATGATCCAAAGACCTGAAGTTTTTTCAGCTTTTTGTCAATGTCATTGATCTCTTGCTGCCTCTTCGGGGTAGCCAAAGCATTTGAGGTGGAAACCCCCCTTCGCTGGARCTGTCTTTCCCATTGAAGCATTGCTGGTCACACAAAGTCTGCACAGATCCCCTCAGGGATGCCTTCCTTGAACTGACCGTCTCAGTCTTCTCTTTTCCCATATGCTGTATTGGGCTCCTGTGTTAAGAATCACTTGCATTAATCTTATATTAGCAAATCCAAACAAACTGCTAGTTTACATCTGCTGTTTCTGTAATATAGTTTAACCATCAGTTCTCTCATTGAATCTGTCTTGATCCCTTGTTTGTTGAGATTTCATCCTCATCTACAACTCTTCTCCTTCTCAGTCATTGATCAGTATGGGAAGCTTTATAGGAAGGTTTATATTTTTGGGGAACTCTTTCAGTTGTCTTTCAGTCAGGGCCATGCCAGACACATGAAGCACACTATTCTCCGAGAGCTGTCCCTACTTTTTAATAGACAAAATTCTCTATTCTTCTGCTCAGATTCTGCAAACTACAATTCCCATAGAACCATTCAGAGAAATACACAGTTTCGGTGATGTCAGTATCTTGTACTCAGCCACAGTTGGGATTTGGAGGAAAACAATTTTCTAGGTATGTATAGTATCTGTAGATGACTGGCTTTTGTAGCAGCAAGCTGTAGATCAAAATATTTTCCACTTTGGGGAAGTGGGTGAAATGGCCAGTGTGATCATAATGCAAGCTATAAAAAGATCAAAGTTGCAACACTCTGCAACAGCATCATCCATTGAAATGTAGCAGGAGCTCACTGGAAAAAAAAAAGTTCATGCAATATATAAGACATTAAAAATTCTGTTACATTACTCTTGCCACAAAGATTGTAATGAAAATGGGAAATGGCACAAACGTAACCCATTCTCATTACAATCGTTAGATTGTAATCTTGTGCTCTCCTTCTCAAGAGAATGCTAAATGAGATTTTAAAGTATGGAAAATAAAGGAGCAAATAGAAACTGGAAAGCAAAAGAAGTGAGGCATGATAGACTGTTCCTGCATTCTTACGTTCTTTATTTTTGCAGTAAAATAGGGAAGAACAGTATGATTTCAAAGAAAGATCTATGCACACAGACATATATTTCTTTTTTCTTTTTCTTTTGAAAATATGTTCTTTCAATAATCCTATGTCCTTCTTTCTCACTTTAAAAAATTTTCAAAAAAACAAAGGGACAAGGTAACCCCTCAAATATCTACATCAATAGATTTACTTTAACAGAATAGAATTTGCCCTTCATTATCATAGTAAGAGTTCAAGGTAGCACCTCCCAGTGAGATAGAACTGCATGATTTAGAGGACTAGCAATTAAAACTCTGTCAGTCACAGGTTTGGCTCCAGCCCTGATTAGATAGTGACCGGAAGTTGTTAACATTAGGCAACTGCTGCAGAAGGAAGTACCTGACCTCATTCTGATTCCTGTGCAAGTATTTAAATGACATGCTGTAGCTGTCATTCAGGGGCACCATTGGTGTTTCTAGCAGAAGGCTAAGCATCAAATGAGTGTAAGTAAGTGATTTAACTTCACTACCATCCTTTTGAAGGTAACTCATACATGGTTCATGGAGCAGGTGTAGCAGGTACCCTCCTTCCAGAATCTGATCTGTGAGAAAATGGAATACTTGCCTCTCCTTGGGCTGCGCATGCGGGAACGTTCAGGACCCCTTAAAATATTAATTAAGGAAAAAAAAACAGTGAAAATTCAGAGACAGAGTCACAGCAAAGGCTCAAGATCCAGCATATGATAGCTCCATTTCACTTGGAGAGTCAGTAGAGGTGAGTGATGGTAATGCACAGGACTTGAAAGGGTGCCTTGGTCGTTGAGGCTATGCCCCTACAGAGTCCACGTGACATCCACTCCACACAGCCCTGCAACAACACATCCTCATAAACTTTATAACACCTCTCTAACAAAAGAAAGACCTTTTGGGCAAAAGATCAAAAGATACGAAAGCTCTAGATCAACCCATGGAAAAGGTAGGAGAGATCAAAGGCATGAGCAGTAATTTAGGTCTTTGCAATTGTTCTGGAGATGTGTCTTCTTGTCGGGCCCTGGATTTTATGTTTACCCACTCCACACCAGTTCTCCCTCTCTTCTTCTCCCTTCCCCTTTCCACACCTTCCCCAAGATCTCCATTGCATCCTGTAAGTGGAGGCAGAAGATGGAGCCTCTCCCTATTCATAAGTCATCTGTCATAGCTTTGTGTAACCTTCCATCACTCCTTTCTTAATTTTGATGGCTTAATGACATTTCCAGTAAAACTTTTTTGTTCTCCTAAAAAACTGACCAGGAATTAGGAAGGAAGAAATCTAATATTTTCATGGTTTATACCAGGATAAACCTTGTTTGTCCTTGTTGTTTGTAAACAGTTTCCAAAGGTTGGACTTTTTTTACATATATCTACAGATAGGTGCTGGAGGTGATATTTTAATGTATTTGGCCAGCYTTCTATTTGAAAAACAAAGCTGCTTTTCAAAGAGCATACAAAAATCTTGTCTATAATTTCAGAATGACTTGTAGATTTTTCTGTAATCCTGGTTAAAAATGTTTACATCTGAGTTGACTTCATGTTTGTGAGGTTGCAAATTTTTATAGCTGAACTAAAACTCCTAAAATTTTGGAATTATAATAGAATTACTCTTGGTAGTTACCAAGAGATTTCAGACTATTGTGAAAAACCTGCATTATGGCTGGCTGTACTGCATCTGGCCTATGATAAATAGGGAACTTTTTATTTCCTGAGCATCCAGTCCCTCTACCTCTACAACCCACAAAAATTAAAAATAAAATTTTCATTCCAAAACTTAAAATTAATTTAGTTTCTGTTGTAGTGACATAATAGCTAGATCTAATTTCACCAGTCTGCAGTTCCTTCCATTGGACATTAATTTTTTTAAGTCTGCAAGTTAATCAGCCTGTTTTATGGTAAAATGTGTTTTCACACCAAAATTCCTCATTTTTTATTTTTCTGTTAAGTGTCTGGGATAAATGAAAATAGCTTCTGAATGTAAAAGAATCAATTAATGTTTCAATAGAGGAAAAAAACCTGTTCCCCAAATGAGTAACTTTTGTTCAGTGCTGCAGATTGTTTCTCTTGCAGCTGTATTTGGAGCGTGTTCTGTCCGTGCCACCTGTTAACTAGACTGGTCCTTATATGTATAATATATGGTCAGGAAATGAGGAAAATCCTGAATTTTCTCTTTCCAGTCTTAATAGTCCCTCTGAAACATAAAATTAGCTCCAAGGATTTGGGAAGCTCCATCCATACATCTATTAGACAAAAATCAATTAAAGGACACAGATTTTAACTAATGCAGTATGATGTTTTCAGGTAAAGATGAGGTTTTATGCCTGAGAGGCAATATCCAAAGCCAGGTCTTGATTTAGACTGAGCCTCTTTGATATCATTCTGTAGTTGCATTTGACTTGCTTTAGAAATCAAGGATAGTTGGATCTGCAGCTCCAGCCCTCCAAGGAGGGAAGTCCTGGAGCAGCCCTCCCAACAGGAATAGTAGGGGCAAATTTGTCAAAATTTTGAGTGGGGACTTGGCATATCTATCCAAGGATTATACGTTAGTGTTGCTGCTGAGAATGGGGGACCTCCTGCAGGTCCCTTTCATTATGCCAAAATGCAAGCCTCCAAATGAAATGAAAAGCGTAAGCTTACCCCTTCAGCGCTCTCCTTTGTTTTTGCTTATATTTCAAAATTCTGCAAATGCAGTATATTTGTTCCCTGGACCTTCAAGTCATCAYTTCTCCTTTTTGCAAATCAGTTTGCACCTTGGTGTGTCTCAGCTGCTGTAATAACTACTATCTCAATCATATCTAGCCATTTTAATGGGCTTCTTGTATCCATCAGAAGAAGCTATTCCATATGCAATGTCAGACCCCAACACCTAGAGAAAGCACATTTTCTCTGCCATGTTTTAAAGAAAGCTGCAGTTCCGTGGTGACATTTGAGAGCTTTCATTATCTCAGTGCAAGAATCTCTGGGGCACACTCTGGTCTCTTAACATATCCTTGTTTAACTGCACTCCTTACCTTTGGCTGCCTGCGTTCAACTAACCAAGTGGTGGCAGAGATGTGTATAGTCCCTCTTAAATCATTCTGATTTTCCCAAGTCCCTCTGCAGTTTTTTGATGGAACATATGGCAATGTTATGTCTATTTGAAAAAGCCTTTGCATCATATGTTTATACAACTGCTCACTATCCCAAGACAAAAATTCTTTCCTGTTATTGCCCATTTGCTGACTAAAGAAATTATCCTCTTTATGTATTCTGGTACTTTACCTTGATACCTTACATGTTTAATTATGTAGTCCTCAGTCCATAATCCATATGATTCACTCACCATATAATATGGCTCACATCAGTTTTATTCATTTTAACCCTTGCCCTTCCTTTCCCACCCGCTCGCCTTTATCGACCTTTTATACTTTTTGGTTTTGGGTCTCAGCCTTACTCCCATGACATTTTATATCCTCAATCACAAAACCTATCCTCACTGAGTCCTGCAGTACAGGACTTGACTCAAAGAAGAAGAGCTCTTGATGGTTAAAGACCAAGCTAAAAAAAAAAGTGGACACCATTTTGCCAGTACCATTAAAAAGGAAAGTTCTAATGCGATGTTCTTTGCCAACAGTCCCTTTCTTTGCCTTTGTAGCTGAGAAAGATGGTTAAAGACCAAGCTTAAAAAAAAAAAGGAAGAAAAAAAAAAAGGAAAACAAAGGAGACTCCAGTTATCTACCATATAAAGGAATAGCCCCAGAATGAAGAAAAAGGAATGGGTTTTGTGGCTACAGAAACAAATGCAGAAACAGCACTCTGTGTTTGGCTCTTTTTTTTCCATGTTCTCCTGTGCTGCCTGGCCAGGGACTTCAGTCATCCATGGAAATCAGGGATTTCCATCAGTTTCAGTGGGAAGTGAATTGCACGCAGGATCTTTCCATTCTCCAATTTTCTGATCAGGACAGTGGGAATAATGATTTTTCTCTGCCTTGGGTTAGAGAGGGATGAGGCCAGAAAAACCTTGAAATCTTTTAAGAGTGAAAAACAATTTTACCCTGAGGACTGATCTGTAAAAAAAAATAAAAATACCCTGAACATAAACTTGTGTGTGGATTTTTTTTTCTCTCAGAAGGAGCAATGAATCATTTTTTTAGAATAATGTTTAAAATGGGCTTTTTAGATTTGAACTTCACTCCTTCAGAATGCTTTCTACAACCACTGCCCACTTCAGACGAAGTAACTTTATTTCAAAGTATGCAATATTAGGGAAATATAAGTCTATTATACTCTAGATTTACACACGGTGGGTTCAATATCTGTTGGCCCTTTGTATTGYGCTGTATGCGGTGCATCTTAATGGGTGCATCCAGGGACCATGTGTTCATTTTTCAGTCTCTCTGCCTAGAAACTTGGACTTTTTCTGTGTCTGCACTATAACAAAGGGTATCTGCTTACATCAGATTCCTGAGCTCTACCAATATAATCATCCTTTTTATTTACAAGTCAATAATATCAAGGCTTTCTTTCTCCACATTTTGTTCCCTACTCTCTTATTTTAGAAAATAAGTCAACATGCAAAAATCAAATGCAAGTACTTTCATACTTTGTACAGCTCATCTCTCCTAATAAGTATATTTGTCATCACATTTAAATAAGAAATTTATACTTGCAATATACAACCATTTTGTAAATAAACCTAGGAACATTTCCAGCACATTTCCATTTTTTTGATGGAAACATCCCCATTTTTTTTCCTTTATCCTGAAAAATTTTCAGAAAATATATGTTTTCAAGTAGTGAGGAGAACTGTATTGTGAATGAAATTTATTAAAATCACTCTGATACTCAGGAATGGTGTAGTAATAGCTCTGGTAGAATACAACAGAAATAAAACTAAAGGTTTATAAAATATATAGCCTTCCCACAGGCRTTTTGCTTCTCTGAATCTAGGATGTGCTGATCACGTCAGATCTAGTTTTATGAGAAAATGCTGGAAGGTGGTACCAAAACACTTAGAAACCCCAGGGTCATGGTGGTTCAGCTGATCAGAAGAACAAGTTTTGGAACAAGATCCAGCCCATTCTGTTTGGAGCTGCAATGGCCAAGATTATTTTAGAGACTGATTAGTGACCGGGAGAGGAACGGCTGCTCCCCTACTCCCTGCTCCTGTCTTACATCTGCCTCTCTGGTGGAGGAATTCATTTTTCACTGTGAGTAAAGCCAAAAACTCCCTCCCCAGGCTTGAAGGGAAGGAGTTCAGATCCCCTTCTCCCCACCCTCTAGCCACTACATCCCCACAGCCGCTTCTTCCCAGCAGGGAAGAGCAGTCCCTCCTCCCACTGCTGCAAGAAAACCAGCTCCCCTTCCCTCCCTTCAGAGCAGGGGAAGCAGGAYAAGAGTCCAGTCTATCCCATCAACTGTATGTAGGGCTCCTTCCCTTTCTGCAAAAATGCAGTCACCTCTGAAGGGAAATTTAGTGGCTCTTTAACAGTGCCCAGCAGTGCTTGCAAATAAATTAAAGGCTGTTATGCACAAAGCTTAGGAGTTGCTGCCTTGCAGGAGACCCTGGAAGAGCACATGGAAGGTGGAAATGAGTAATGTGTTCAGGTGATTCCTGAGGGCTGGGATGGGGAACAAACAGATAGGAGGGGTTTTAGTTAGGGATAACCATCCGGACTGACATCTGGAAATGGCAGAAGGGTTAAACATCCAATACTGGGGGGAAAAAGGGCCAACGAATTCTAAATGATGATTTAGGCCTCAGTCCTGGAAGCTGCTTGTTGTGGGTGGACTTCTGCACATGTGCCCAGCTCGTCACTGTTGGCCGTGCTAAAGGGATGGTGGAAAACTGTTTGGATGCACAACACACATGAAAATGCCAGAATGTTAATGTGAGTTACTCTTCTGACTTGACATTTTACTCTTCCTTATTCTTGGGCTACAACACTATCCAGCTTCTCCTAATTGACTTGATGGTCTTGCTGGAAAAAGTGAGTTGCAAAAGCTCTTTTCTTCTCTTGAATTATTTACAGGTGGAAAATATCTGTCTTGCTGGATCTTACCCAAAAGGCAGTAAAATGCTTCTTGCAGCCTGATACTACACTTTTCTCCACTTTTCATTTGGCTAGCAAAAAAATTTTTTCAGTCAGATCTGAACCAAATTTTTTTCTTCCCATTTTTTTTCTTTTGGTTTAGGGAGTGAACAAATTATTTACACYACCCTACTGCTGATAGTAACCATATGTCTGGATTGCATAGCAATGAGTCTTGCAGTCCTACTTCTGGCAACTGTCCCTGGCCACAATGGCATCCRTCAGCACTCCTAATAGGAGTAGGTGCTGTGGAGCCCTTTGCATGCCATAGGCACTTTCCAGCTTCCAGTGCTTTACCTCATTTGCCACTGCTGTCCTCCAGCAGAGGTTGCAGCTAGGGGATTTGGTAAGCTGTGTGGCACAGGTGACGTTTGGAAGCATGGAGCTCTTGAAAACTATAATACTGAGACGGATCCAAGATAAAAAATCAGAGTTATTAAGTGAAAAATTTTATCTGCATGCTTATGCTCCTTGATGTGAAACTGAAATCACTTGGAGAGGAAGGCAGCGATGATAGATTCCTGATCCCTAATGCAGGTAAGAAGTCTTCCTCTTTCCCTCTCCTAGAAACTCTTCTCCCTTCTCCAACTACAGGTGCCAGAAAAAGTAGCAAGTATGATGCTCCAGCTGAAGGATTCTGGACTGGCAGCCATAGGACAGGCCTCTAAGCCAGGGTATAGCCCCTAGCCAATGTCTTTGCAGGCAGGAACCCTCCTGCTGACCTGACAAGAATGAGTGTGACTGTGCCAGCCCAGCAGGACTCCSCAGACCCAGCTCAGCATGGTGCTGGGTTTGGCTACCCAGCGTCTCATCAGCTTGGAGCCCCTGCAGTGCTTGCTTGCATCACCTAGAAAAAGCCATGACATAGAAACTTACCCTGCAACGAAGAACTAAGAAACCTGTGTGCTAGCTTGGCTGGGATTCCCTGGTGAAGATGGGTACTACCTGGGAAATTCAGCTTGAGTGGAAACTGCTTTTTGTCATACAATGCGGTTTCTCTTAGATCTTCTTTATTTTCTTCCTTAGGTCAGCAGAGTTGTGCTTTAATAAAACAGGTTAACTCTCATTTATAAAGGGGCTGGGAGTAACCCCAGCCTTGCAGGAGAGCCCCAGTGCACTGCAGTGCAAACTCACATCCTCATCTGCAGGGAGAAGATACAGAACCTTGCCCTAAGGAAGACGATGGTTTAGAGAACTGCAGTTCAGTGAAATGTTGCTGATGAGAGTATGAGAGGATTAAAGGCTCAGTTAACTGGGGAACTGAGGCTGTTCTCTGTGACCGCTTGCTGCTGGTCACTCCTTCTCGGTTGCACAATGCAGGAGTCAGCCTCAATGGCCAGTAAAAGGCCCTCTGATCATCCCACCAGCTCAAGCCCCTTCTCCCTTGCCCATGCGGATGTTGGAATTACTTGTCCTTTGCTCCTGAGTGTGGGTATGATTTCTTCCAGCGGGACTGTGTAAATGGAGCAGTACTCAGCAGGACGACTTCTTCCTTTGGCAAATATGCTGAACTAGACCCAGTGTGAGCTCTTGTTTTTGGAAAATGCGATAGAAGGCTGCTCTGTGGAGGTTTTATCAGCTGTGCAGATCAGAAAGGGATATTTCACTCTGTTTCCTCCCATTTCCAATGCAGCAATATTTCACCATTGTGATTCAACCTATGGTTCGCAGCTAAGTAGTAGTTTTATGATTTTATGAGGCCTCAGACCACAGTGTCTTTAAATGTTCTATAAAATATACAGGTTAATCACCTGACCCCTGCAAACTTCTTGGAATAAGTTGTATTACATTAGCTAATGCATTGTGAAGTCTTACTAGAGCTGCAGAAAAAACATTTTACATGAAAAGCAAAGCTGTCAAGCTTGTAGATTTGCTAACTTTGCACACACACACACACGCACACACACACACACACAAAAACCCTTTAACCAGTGCGAAGCAAGATAAAACCACAAACTTGATGGCCTTTTGTACAGCTCCAATTGGACATTGAAGCTCTATGCTGTAATCTCAGAACAGAGCCTTTATCATCTTGGGTGTACTATCATTGACCCATAACAGAGTCTTAAATAAAAAGCAAACCATATTGTCAAAGCAAAAGTCAGTATTTCAGCAGGTCTGGCCTCAAGTGTAGGAGTGTGAAGAGAGAAAACAAAATATCAGAATAAGGAGAAGGCTGGATGGGTTTGGAAAAAAAACTGTAAAAAAATAGCAGGGTGGAGCAGAAATAAAAATAATTTGGACAGACAAGTCCCCAAAGATTCCAAAGTGCAAGGAAAAAAAGGCCTAATTCTTGTCTTGTCAGTGTCTGAGCAGATGTGCATTGGTTGTGCTGGCATAAGGGTTTACAGCCTTGATTTTGAAACATCTGAGCAGAGGCATTCCAACAAGACTGCTGTGGCAGAGATAGCATTGTGGAAGATTTGGGCCAGTCTGTAATTTATGTGTGGACTCTTCTGGGACTAAATAGCCAAGGGAGACCACACTGCTGTCCCCCTGATGAGAGAGACCAATGCTTCTCTATTGCTTGGGGGACACATTGTTCTGCTGCAGTCAATCCCCAGGAGACGAGCCACGGTCTGTGCTCCTTCCTGCCTTTTAAAGTAATTTGCATGCCTGGGTGACTTAAAATTGAGCAGTTTGCTCTCTCCCTTGAATTGTGCTTCTGTCCATTGTAAAGCAAGGCAGAGACGGATACACAGACACAGCTGGGGCTGGAGAAGGCTGGCTGAGGAGAGCCGGGAAGGAGTCATAGTCCTGTACARAGATGGTGTATATGTTTCCCTCTGTCCACAGCCCCACTACATGGATTTGTTCCTGTTGCATGTCCTATCCCTTTCCACACTGAAGTCAAGTCTTCCTAAGGAAGATTTTTCCTTTCCCTCACTTTATGCATCCCTGCAAGGGCCAGAGGACCCTGCCRCCAGGAGATACCTTAGAAAAGTGCTGAAGAGTTTCTCATAGCTCCAGGAAGAGCTGGTGGGTGTTCAGAGGCTGGGAAAGCTGAAGGAGTCCTGAAATGCAGGCTGTGGAGCCTGAGGTTTGATTCCTACTGTGGAAAGTCCCTTGCCTGAGAAAGATTTAATTGACAGGGCTTTAGGCAAGTGAAATGCATTTTGACCCCATTCAAATTATTTCATGCCAGGGTGCCTTGTTTCCTACTTCACTTATTCCTTAGCAGTTTCATAAGTGTCATTAAACTTGCTTTAGAAGGGAGTTTATTGATCAGTGGGATGAGTCAACCTGCAACAAAAAAGAAGTGACTGCATCCTTGGGTCAAAACAGTTGCTGTTTGCCTGCCTGGTGTATCCACTGTTAACTTGCTTTGCTTTGCTGGGTTCCCCTGCCAGCCTGTCAGTTTATCTGCACATCTTCTAGTGCCCCAGGGTCAGCCAAGCCTGATGTCACCTCTCTGTTGAATGCCAGTGCCAAAGCAACTGCTACCTTTGTGCTTCCAGCTCCCAGGAGTTACTTATTTGTGGCT
The DNA here is from genome assembly GCF_003343035.1 of Apteryx rowi. NCBI lineage: Eukaryota > Metazoa > Chordata > Aves > Apterygiformes > Apterygidae > Apteryx > Apteryx rowi. The sequence continues at coordinate 1,300,217 of NW_020447786.1, forward strand.
TTCTTCTGTTTTTGGAGCCATCTTGATTTGTTCTCCTGTAGGGTCCTTTGTTCAGGCCTTGGACTGTGTTGTTCTCTAAGGAGAGCAATGTGTGTAGACCCATCTGAAGAGAAGTCCCATCTGCAAGTGACCATCACGGGGAGGGAAGAAAAAGGGATGGAACAGAGACCCATGCCAGGATCTGATGGGCCTTGGCACTGCCAAAACAGTGGGTCTGGTGGCATTGTCAAAATAAGGACAATAGGACCTTATTGGTTAGCAAGTTCTGTAGACAACATGGAGTTCAATTGTATTTTTGTAAGAGCGCCACTCGTCACTCACTGTCTTTTGTGCATTCCCTGAGTAATCCAGAAATACAAAATCTCATCAGTTAGTGAGTCAGGAGGAGATGGAAGTCCTACTTCAAACCCTACCCAGAAGCAGAGCCATGGGCCAAAGAGAAGATTACGCCTTACTGAGAGTTATATGATGTATTACAACAGAACTGTACAAAGGACTGAGCAATAAGGTGACTTGGGTAGTGCAATGGGGCTGCTGTATTGGTCAATCTTCTTTTTATCTTTTGAGACCCCTACTGATACATTGTGCAAAATGGCATTCATGCTAGGGAGTTTCCAAATTTCTGTGTCCTGTTTTTCTTCTCTAAACAGTCCAGCACTCCCTGATGTGGTGTGTGGTTGTGCATCACGCTCTGTACCCTTGCTTTGTCCCTCCTGTGCTGCTTAGAGCTGCTTCTCTTCCCAGCTTGCTGAGTTCCACTTCTGCCCAAGGTGGAAGTACCAAATGGGTTAACAAGAAGATGGTTTGAGACTGGTGATACTTTTACTGGTGGGACAGAAACAGAAAAGATCCTAAAATCATGTATCCAGCATGTTGTGTCATTACCACTYTCCACTGGGAATCAGCTATGAGGTAAATCACCTGTCTCACACCCTGCAAGGACTCCAAGCTGAAAAAAAAATTAAAGCTCTCTCGCACCCAGCCCCAGGATCCCATCACAGAACTGTACTTTGCAGATCACTAGGAATTACAGAAAAGAGTTTCAGACAAAGATGGTGCTCTGCTTTGGCTCAGAGATTGCTCCAAGAGAGCAGCATTGCCTGCCCAGTTTCTACTCTCCTACCAGCTCTAGGTGAGCAACATTTTGGCAAGCAGCAGCAACCACAGTTCATAGGCACTTATTAATCCTTTTACCAGATTGCCCCTGCAATCACTCACTGTGACCACCTTTCAGCACTGCAGGCCTGGAGATCCCACACACATTGGTTATGAAAATGTCTTACCCATTCCTTATTCTATCAGAAAAAATGTGATTGGCTTTCAGCCAGATCAGCTCYCTGAACTGGCTCAGCATGCGCGAACATGAGTGCTAGYTCTGGCACAAGGGAGGAAGTGGAAATGTACTGCTGGGGAGGGCAAATGCACAGAAGCTCAGATAAGTTTAAGGTGCCCCAAGCTCATACAGATAAGTTTAAGCTGCCTCAAGCTCAGCATCAGGGTGAGATGGACCTGTGGGAATGAAATTCCAGAAGAGAGGTGAAAGCTTCATTATATTGCTTGGCAATAATTGTTTGGAAAATAATCCATTTTTATTTTTTCAGTATTTTTACAGCCCCCCCTCCCCCCCACTAACCTGATGGAAAGAGGAGACAAACCTGAGAAAATGGACAGTGTCTCAAAGATGTTGATAATGGACAGATAAATAGCCATGCAGCAGCTATACCTACATCCTGGAAACAAAGACTGCCTGGTTGCAACTGTTTGTCTCATTGCAGTTTTTCTAAACATTGTTAATTTTGCATAGTTGTATGTGCATCAGCAAAAGACAATGATTGTACACAATGTTCAATTTAGTGTATTTATTGTTATTTATTAAAAAATCATTGAAGATGTCTTTGCATTCATGGTTCTGAGTCTTGCACAATTCATTGAAATGCTTGGCATCACTGTCATAAAATACACACACTGAAGGTAATAAAATCCAGCCATGTAGTACAGTAAAAATCCCCACAAAAATATAATAAAATGGACATATGAATCATGATAAAATCCGTGCACCACTATGAAGCACATTCACATGAATTAGAGATGTGCAGTGATCCTGGATGAAGCCTTATCTGAAAGCACATGCTGTCTTCACAAGCAGTGTAAAATGCAAAGTGGGAACAAGACACATCCCTGACTCTCTGATTCTGCATAATTAAATATTCACAGAGGACTCCTCTCTGGCTCTGTAAAACGTCCTCCAGTTTGGTCAACCCATTCCCAGCTTGTGAGCACCACATTCCCCTCCTTGGCCTCACCAAGGCCATGCAAAACTGGGCATGAAACATAGCAAGGCTGATACTGCTCATCTGCCMCCAGCTTGTGAAGTCCAGCTCCCTCCCCTATCTGCCAGCTTCCCAAATGCCTGTTTCACCATCATCCTGCAACTATCATCTCCAGTGTGTAGGAAACACTTATGTTCTCCTGTCCCATTAATATGCTGTCTAAGCTGGAATAGCTGGGATGCAGGAGAGTCTCCCAAAATGACTGGATTAAAGATCTCCACAGTCACCACCAGAGCAAAACAGCCCAGGTACCTTCCTCGGTTATGGATCTTCCTAGACCACTAGAATGATCATATAGATTATGGTGGGATCCACAGTGATCTACTAAGCCTTTGAAGGTCAGGAAAAAGTACTCATTTCAATTGAGGAACTCTGAATCCTGACATAAGAAGGCAAAAAAATAGGCATATGGGTTCATCAGTGGCTTTAGTGCAATCTAGGAGCTCCAAGTCCCTTCACTCTTTCTGACCTTATGACCCAGTTCAACAGCACCTTCTGGACAGCAGCATGCAACTCAGTTACAGTAACTACAGCATTTCATCCACCGGCTTGTTAGCTCACAGTCAGTGCTCTTGCAGGTAAGAGCTCCCTGGGAGATTTTCTGTCACTGAGCAGTGAAGTGAGCTCTGCACAGCTTTACAGAAAATAATTTTTAATATGCTGAAGCTTGACTTCTGCTTTTGCTCACTTTGGGTCTGCAACATCTCCTTAATCACTGTTCAGCAGTGCATGGCTGAGCTGGACCACGGCAGCCCATTACCAGAAAAGACCCAGGAAAAGAATGGCACCATCTACCAGATGCCGTCTCGCAACAGCAGCAGGAAACATCCCAGAACACATACGGCAGAGSACTGCACTAGGGTATGGGATATAAATTATTTCAAAGTCTCACCCTGGCTCTGTCACCTCAATGATCTGAGACAGAGACATACCATTGCAGGATACTGGTGAAGTTTCTTTGTTTCACTTGTGCTTGGTTGCAGCAAGTTCTTTGGTGCAGATACATAAAACCTCTACCAAAAATTCAGGTACCAATATGCTATATATAGGTGATGAAGGAGGAGGACAACATAACCACATGTACTGCTGTGTAAACTAAGATGAAGAAATAGTTTGTGGGCATGCATGTATGGGGAAGGATGTGGGTAAGGACAGTTAAAGTGTATCAAGATGAGCAGTGGARCAAAATTTGAAAAGCGCTTCCAGAAAACTGCAAAAAGCTGAGCACAGAAAACCTTCCACCAGGGAGGTCTGTTAGGATTTAGGAAAACTTACCATGATCTAAGCAAGCCACAATGTCTGGATGATTTTTTCATGAGTTGCCCTAGCAAAGTGCAGAGAACCGGATGATCTCTGGCCAAGTTTCCTGTTGCAAGTTGAGGGCAAGTGGATCAGTGCAGTGTCTGAGCTTTATCCCAGCTCAGCTGTTGGGTGCATCTGCACACAAAATTGACACACAAGAAATAACACCGATGGCTACTCACCCAGGCAGCCAGTCCTTCGCTAGCATTTGTGCTGCCTAACTCTCCTGTTGTTGCTACACAAGCTGGCCATAGGAAAGCTAAAATTACTATGCCGGTTCCTCCTACCGTCACACCTTAATTAGTTGTACCAGCTTGCCTCCCTCCTGGGGCCCTCATGCGGACCCTTTGCACATGGGTTTCCATGGACAGGCTCTGCCTGCCTGTGTGCTCATACCATCATTTCTGTGGGCTGCTCGGATACAGAGGGGAAGTTTTATTTCTCTGAAACCACAGCGGCAGAGATCCTGAGGAGAGATAGAGAGAAGCGATACAGATGCATGCAGATGTCCTACTGAATCCCTCCATCCATATATATTTCTCTGGGAAAGGGCAATGCAGGCCACTGGCATGGTTCTCTGTCCCAGTTTCTCCCTATGTAAAATAGGAATAATGATACTGACCTAGTTCACTGGGGAGCCTGGAAAGGCCAGCTAATGTTTCTAAGGCTCTTTGAAAATAAAAAGGTCTGTATCACTGCTAAGTGTTATTATTCATGTATTGTAATTCTAACCTATAAGGGACTCCACTTTAGAAGGAGACTTTCAGTTGCTCTAGCAGCTGAAAGAGGGGGTTCATATTTCATCTTTTAGCTATGTACAGATTAACAGCACACACACACACACACACACAGAGTTTAATCACAGGCATAAAGGTAAAGGTGAAATCCATGCCACTTTTAGGCATTACAGTACTTTGCCGGGGTACTAAGAAAAATCTGGTTTCCAACATCTGTGAAAGTTTAGCTAAAGTGGTGTATAAGGATTTTGTACCAGCTAACAAAATCAAGAATTTATGAGCTTGATCCTGCAATCTGAAATTTTCCGTGGACTTTAGCAGGAGCTGGAGCAGTGCCTAAATCAGAGAGGAGAAATGTTAAGTTTTTTATTATGCAACAAATATTAAACAAGGGAGTGTATAAATATACRGAAGGTACAGAGTGGTTTCATGGAGGTCTTTTCACTTAGAACTTTCATATCTCTCCAACAAGATCAGTGACACAGTGTGGCATGTGTAATTCTGAAAATCATAAAAATATCAAACAGGGCCTTTTATAACATATCGTACGTTCCTGACACATATTGCAGTTCTGGCAGTGACTTATATGTTACACATTTCCAAAATCACTGCTTCTCCTGTTTGGATTATGTTAACCTCCCAAAGGAGATGACTGCATATTGGAATCTTGCACCAGGTAACCGAGAGAAAGAAGGATTGCGCTTGTATAGAAACAGGACACCACATTCCCAGAAAAAGGCAGCATTATTAGTCCATTAAATCCCATGGGAGATAATGGTATATCCACCATGAACACAAAATGAATGTTTCCACATTATTTAGAAGTCACTTTGATGCGCCCTGGAAGATGCTGRCTATCTGCCCTGGTTTTACTTCTCTGGTTGTTATTAGGAGCATCTCCTTTTAATTTATAGTCTCAAATGCAAATGGTCTAGGAACATGATGATATTATTTGTGTATTTGAGGGAGGGGGTGGCTGATCAGGCTGATCCCTAGGACATAGACCTAAATGTTCCCTTTTTCATAAAGGTCTCCTTTTCACTGCTCTGTTGACATTTGAGTACACATGCAGAGCCAATAGATACATACCAATTGTTTTATGGTACATGAACCATGTAGGATGGAGCCGTGGAAGAGATTTTTCTGTTTTTCCTATGTATTTCCATATATTACATCTAATATCATAACAATGAGAAGAACAAAAAGAAAAAGAGGTGCAAATCTTGACTGTGGAGAGCCATATTTTTTCCTGTTCCCTCCTGTTTCTTTAGGTAATAGAATCCTTTTACATTGGAGGCACATCTGAAGCACTGAAGCTCCCGTTCTCCCTTCATATATCAATAAATAAATGTTTACCGTGCTGTCTGTGTTTCAAAACAATGACAGATTTCAGTGGATTAGCTCCAACACTTCTTCCTTGCAGCAAAACCTTTCTCTGCTTCTCTTCCATATTTCCAAAGAGCATCAATTTATAAAGTTTCTTACACAAGCTCCTCACACACCACCTCGTGACTGAAGGGGGGACTGCAACGTATATAAAATGCCAACCAAAACTAAACCATGCCATTTCCAGTTGAAATACCAGAATATTTTTCTTCTCTTCTCATTTCTCAGCTAGAAGTTCTCTTTTCCCCAAATCTGACACAACTGCTCTAGCTGCTAAGCGTTGCTCAGCTACATGCTCCCAGCATGTAGCACAACGATCTGCATTTTGAGGTGACATTTTGGAGATTTTTTTTTTTTTTTTCACAATGAACTGTTACAATGAACTAGTATTTTCAACCAAGTTTGGCTGCAAAATTTCCAGCCAGCTATACTATTTAAGAATTCAACACACCATTAACAAATGTTCTAACTCTTCACTGTAAATGGTTATGCTCTGAATGGCTTTTTCACATATCCTGAAACTATTTACATTATAAGTCTTTGATTATTTAYGGAGATATTCATGGTGCTTTTCTTGGACATGCCATGTAAAGAAATCAGTAGGCTGGAGGGAAAGAACAATGGGGAGCTCTTGGGGGTGGACTTTTAGGTTTGTTTTTACATTTTTTAAGTCTTTAGTACCATCGAAAATCACTATTAATACTTGTTTTTTTTCTACCAGCCATTGGAGGATCTCAAATGGAGACAGGCTTCCAGGAAGTAACCCGAACAACACTACTACATATGGTATTATTATCTCCATTTTGCAGATAGGCAGGATGAAACATGGGCAAATTTCAAGCTTGACTCTAAAGTTMGTGGGAATTTTGACCTTGCTGATGTTAGACATGAGGTTACATTATGAATGACTTTCCAAAATCTTGCAGAAGGTTTGTTCGTGGAGACAGAATCAGAACTCATATTTCCTGGTTCGCGATCCCATCTTGGAGCTTACAGAGCACTGACTGCTTTGAGGGATGGTGTATCCCCTCCTGTGCTGAGAATATACGTTGCTTGCCATAGGGCAATTGGACACAGCTGATGTTGTATGTTCTGGGCTGGGTCTGGATTTAGCAAACAGGACCTTCAAACTGCTTTTCATTTTTGGTTGATTTGTACTTTGTTTGTAATGTGGTTGTTTGAGACATTGTGTGCGTGAGAGAGGGAGAGAGAGAATGGCATGCTACCTAGGGACAGAAGTGTCCAACCTATTTAAAAGGGAAATATTGCTGGAGAAGCACAAATTGGTGCAAGCCACATCATTAGGAGAAAGTTGTCTGTCATTAAGCACTACGTCATGCACCCTGTGTGCCTGAAATATGCCTCTAGGGGATATACAATCGCACCTGCCACAGAAGTGGAAACACCGAGGACAAGCCGCAGCACCGTCTGGGTGTCCACCTCCCACCCGTGTTGACATCATTATATGCACGTTGGGCTGACTTAGCACGCTGAGGAGGAAGATGGTCATGTCATTCTTTTTTACTATCTGGGTAATTTATTCCATGAGTTTCACAGAGAGGGAATTCATTAAGGCCTATCTGCAGGATGTAATTATTCAGATGATGCCGTGGGAAGAAGCTGTGCAAAATTCGCAGAGTGAGTTCTGTTGGTACCCTGGGCAGTACTTTTCTGGGTGGTCCTGCCTGAAAAGTCACACCAAGGAATGCCTTGACGGCTTCTCACCAAGCCCCAAATGGCAGCTCCTCCTGATCGGCACCAGCGGGAGCCTTTCTCGCTAGGCAAGGGTGATATTAGAAGACTCCCAGTTAGCAATCGTCACAACAGAGAGGAAATCTGTGGGAAATGCTGATCATTTATATCAAAATTAATGAGGTTTTCCCTCGCTTGAACATGAGGGCTGAGTTGTGTGCTGACTACAGGGAAAAAAGATCCATCCATGGATATCTAGTTTGCCTTTTTTATTTATATTTTTTTCCAGGGGTCTTGTATAATTGACGATGCTGACTATTTGGCAAAGGACTTTTATGAGCACAAAATTCTTTTTAATACTAATTTTTGCCTATTAAACAAACTGTTGTTTTTTCCCTCCTACATCTACAGCCAAAATCATAGGACCACAAAACAAATCAGCCTGATTTCACTGTGAACTTTTCTTTTGACATCCTTCTATTTTTCAAAGAGAATAAATGTGTTGTTACATGACTGCTCTTTTCCAGACAGAAGAGGCAGAGAGCTATTTTTGAAGCTCCTTAAATCAGAAGCTCTGGCTCTTTACAAAAGCATCCCCACAGGATATCAGGACTGTGTTTGGAAACATATGTGATAAAAAAAAATCAAACCATAAAAATGAACTGGGATCACCTTGTAATTGGACAGAGAAGACTTCCTGCTGCCGTCTGTATTTTTGTTAAAAGCCAGTGCTTCTGCATTTCTCACCTTTTGCTGCAAGAGATTGTACACAAAATCTCTGATTGCCAAGGAAATCAAAGCCAAGAGGGAGACCCCCTGTTTGGAAAAGACCATTCCCCTCCTATATTCTCTTTTACTGATGCTATGTGGGGAAAATTAGATGTACAGAATGAATCAAAAGTCGTTGTAAAAAAATAAAATAAAAACACCACCACTGGAACAGAGCTATATGAAGGACCCGGAGGAGATCTTAGAATACATCAGCTTCCATATAGAGCTGCAAGCTAATAGGCAGTTCATTGAAGCTAAAGTATAACATAAAACATAAAATTACAGGGAAAATGGCTGAAAATATAATAAAAAATAATTAAAAATCATGTAGGAAGGTGGCACATCAACATCTGATGTAAATACAGACATAGGCAGTGCAATTCATCATTTGAATGGATGATACAGTTGAAAATGGTAACAAAAATTGTAGGGTTTTAATTGTTTTTTCCAAAAAATTTGAGAAAATCCCAATGGTTCCAACAACAACTTTCCTTTTTCTTCTGTCAGAGGTGATTTCTCTATCTTCCTCAACTACCAGCATTTTTAATGAATAAACACCTTAAAATCAAAATTCAAAATCAAAAAAGGAAGAAAGCTCACACTCATTTTTAAGCATCTACTGTTACTTAAAAACTAAACATACACTAATCTGTGCACCAGTAAAGCCTCATATGAACCTTCTCTTCTAATAGAAACCARACTTTTATTTTCCCTTGTCTGCTGCATTTCACTGTTCATTGAAATGAAATTTCAACATTGTTGAAATCTTATGGCAAAATGATGTTTTTCAGGAAGGTGTAAGACAAATTAGACAAGGTGTTGAGAGAATACAGAAGTTAAAAATAGGCAACTTTCTCTCCTTTTTGGAAAATATTCTCCTACTATTTGCAGCCAGATATATTTAAAACTTAGCCTCTCCCAGAAATATGTTCATCACACTAATACTATATTTTTTCCTTTCAAGGACTGGCACCCAGAATTAGTGGCACATTTAGGCTGCAAACCTTGTGAGAGAGGAGTGTCTTTCTGTTCCCTGGGACAATGACTCCTGGACTGGGACCTGGTTCCTAGACACTAGGTTAATACYAAAATTAGTCTTATAGTATTAAGAGTGACCTTCACATATGAATGTGTTGTCTGTATTGGTTTGTTCAGACATATGTTATCATATGCTCAGACAATATATGAGAGTATATATATACACACACACATATATATGTATATGTATGCATATGTGTATATATATGTGTGTATATATTTTGTGCTCATATTTATGCATTTTTACATATGTAAGTATATACATATATATGTATATAAGTACAATTCAGAAGAATGTATGCTCAGTTTGAAGGAAACCTTGAAACAGTGGTATATGGCAAAGCAAAGACAGTGATGAGCCTTTTCAAGAATGCTCCTTCCTTTTCTTCAGCACACATCTGTAGAGTTCCCAGGCCAGGAGGAAACCTCCTCTGTGACGCAACTGTGCTGCTTTTCTAGACTTGGCCAGGACATTTTCGCTCGTTTCCCTTATGGAGCACCTCACCGTCCAACAACAAGCTACATACATAGTAAGCATAACATTGGCTCATTCCTCAGCGTAACCAGCATTTTCGCATGTATACCTAGGTGTTTTTGGAGGTACAGAGGATGTAGTATAGTATAGGCAAGCCTTTGAAAATGTGGTCTTAYAGTTTAAAAAAAAAAAAGTGGATATTTTGTACACAGAGATACAGACACACATTCATGTTGTTTTAGTGCCCAGAGCCCCCAGTGAAGACCAGAAATCTACAGTGCAAAATACTGTGCAAGCTCGCACAGAAGTGAAATAAAGCTGAATACGGTCAATGTCTACATTATGAAGGGCTTGAAATCCAACAGAGCTACTTTATAGTGCAATCTACATATTTTAAAAATAGCTTATTTAATAGCTGATAAAAGCATGGGTCAGCCTCCTTTGAGAGGCAGGAGGTGCATAGCTTTAAATACTTGCAGTTATTTTGAGAACACAGGAGACTAAATTCTAGCAACTCCGCAATTTCAAATGCAATTGGAAGTAAAGGACAAATAAAAAAATATTATGTCACTTGCTCTGAAGTTATTTTGTGTCTCTTTCTTCTTCCTACGTCTATTCTTATTTCACTCCTCTTTCATTTTCTGTTCTTTACTCCCTTGGCTCCTAGCTTTGTTTGAGTTTTCACCTTGCAAAGTAAAAGATCTCATGAATATCTATCTATCTATCTACCTATCTACCTCCTTACCTACCTATTTATTTACCTTTTTTTACACACAGCCCCTCACATACACCCCCCCTATATGAAAACTGATTCTTTACATGGTATTCAAATATATATATGCAATGTTTTTTCTCCCTACTAATATAATCATTTTCCCCATAATAATTGACAAGGCATCTCTCCCTTGGAAAAATAGGAGAGAAGGTGAGAAACATCAGGAAAACTTGAAATTAGTGGCATTAAGTTCTCATCTTGTTTAAATGTTTGTATCATTTCAATTTCTGTAAGTGCTTAAAAGGAAGCCAAAACTCACTGGCCAAAAGAGGCAAGGAAAAAAACAAGAATTCATATAATCAGAAAATGTTATATTAGCGGAATGGAAAAAAGATTCAGGTTTAATTGATAGCTATTAGAAAGTAATGACTTCTGTCTCTTCACTTTAAAAAGATTTTTGAAAAAAATCTCAGTGGAATTTTCAATCATTAATGGAAGTTTCCAAAATCTCTGGAGAGGGAAAGTGAATAGAGGTATTAAATGCAAAAACTATAATGGGGACCTTAATTCTACCTCAAGCTGCTCACATTACGTATTATCTTTATCTGTGATCTTTACTGGCATTCCTTGCTGAGAAGGGGACTAGAAAAGTGGAAGCATTTTTGTGCACTAGTGGAAATCCAATTGCAGAAAACACTCAGGGAATGTGCAGAACTGGAAAGAAAGYGTGTTCTGGCCCATGTTTATGACTGCCTGTATGTTTCTTGCAAGGACATTTCAGAAGTATTATTGAAGGTATTTGTAAATTTTAATAGACATTTCATAAATAAAAAGACAATTCTCCATTCCCAAATTTTATGGTATTTTATGTATGTCTCCTTAGGAAAAGGTAAGCAAGCAGACACTCCTAGGACTAGGCACTAGTATAACAGGTCTGTCTTAGTAGGTCCACAAGATAGATAGTTGCTTATAATCTAGAAGAATATACATTAAGCACTTCATAAGGGTTATCTGTCACTTATGTGTTGGTTCATCTTAAAGATGGTGCATCAAAGGACAAGGAGATTTTCTGTGAGGTAAATAATGAATAGGAGGGAAGGGTGCTGGATAGTTGCCTCTTTTTCACTCCCTCCCCAAATCTGAATTCTCCAGCTCTGTGAACTATAGTGGTTCTTAGTCATTTTGAGGATTTGGAGGAGAAGAGAGGGGTACTGGAGGTGGTGTGATATTGCACCAAGCCATGAAAACATGTATGTAGGGATGACATATGCCTTTGAAAATGACCATGATGGTGTGCTCTTTTTTAAGCGCAAAGGTGGTTGTTCCCTTCAGAAAGAATAGGAATCAATACTGGGGATTTTTCTTTGGTGGGATATACGAAAAGAGTAAAAACTAGAGGGAAAAGATAATCAGTTTCATAAAGGAAGGATGTCATCGGTGGAGTCCCAAGGGATATGCTGCTGAGACCCTGGAGGTTACTGTTCATTATTTCTCATAATGGAAGAAAAAGGGCTCATCAAATGAAACTATCAGGCAGCAAGTCTAAAACAAGCAAAAGGAAGGAACTCAGAGTCAAGGGATGTTGAGGAAGCCAAAAGTATACCTAGGTCCCAAAAGTGACAGGATAAACTCACTGAAGAAACATCTGTGGAAGGCTATCCAACACAAAAAAGCAGGCTCCCAGCTTGGGGACTTTCTAAGCTGGAGTCTGTACCTGCATCCCATTTTTATCAGTGAAGATAAAGCACAAGGATCCCTGAGCCTAAAATTCTTGTGCTCCAGCTAAAAGTAATTCTTCRTACTTTGAGAGGTATATTTGTGTGTGGATTTAGCCAAGTGACTTCAGTTAGCCTTTCTGGGAGCTCCAGACTAGCAGATGAACCATTTGTGCCACACACCAGCAGGAAAGAGCTAAATGACTGACATACCTAGAAGTTGTATCTAGAGGGCTACCTTCATCTGTACACGGAGCAGGCAGACTTCCATATGACTGTGAAGAGAAATGGTGTGTTGGTGGACATCTGTTTCCACAGAGGTATTTTATTTGCTCTCTGAACTCTGCTTTAGAGAGAAATTCCTGAGCAATGGCGAGCARTGTAAGACACCATGCACACCAGAGCGACATGCTTCACTTCCTATGGCACTGTTCCTGGCAGAACTCACTCAGATGCTAAATGCTGGATCCAAATGTGCAGCAGAGGATGGGAACAAAGCAAATCTGAAATGTTCATGTTGTTTATGAACACTTCTCGCTGCACGTTGCCACCTACCCAAGTCACAGTCACTCAGAGCAAAGAATGTTTTCTATGGAGAAACTGCAGTGGCTTCGGGAAGGTGAGCAAGGACACTGAGCAAGAGCAGGGAGCTGTAGGTTGTATTTTGGTGAACTTAATGACTACTTTGGAGGCAAACACTTGAAGGCCAAAGTCTGACAAGCTGTCAGGCACTGATTGCCATTTTCATAAAGGGCGCTATGCAAGTGTTAGTGATTGATAGATTGATTGATTTATTTTGCTGAGGCTCCTTTGTGGTCTCCTGGGTGGATTTCTGGCCACACCTCTCAGCCTGAAAGCACTTGCTCTGCCTGCTGTTGCTTTTTTTTTTTATTTGCGGGTAATGAAAATTTGTTATAAGCCTTCCCTTTCATCTGTACATGGCAGGCTGTCACACAGAAACAAGCCATTCTGGAACCTTGCTTCCTTCCAAATTGCTAAATATTTTTCTTCAAATTGCTTCCCTAATGGGCTAGTATAATAGGAGCAGCATGCTCTCTGCCCACGCTGAAGATGCCAGAGCATTTGTCCAGTGCACATGTGTGTTGGGCACARTAAACTCATTGCCTGGCCTGGAGACAGTGCAGCACTGCTGCTGATCTAATCTATATTGCACATTTCTTGGGCACAATCATGACGCAATGGATACAGGCATATATGCACTTATAGGTATTTTTGCTTCCCCAAGGAAAATATACTTCTGCAGGGAGGCAGTCAGCTACACATCCTGCTTTTCTGGGGAGAGAGCAGTGATTGCATTTCATAAGGTGAGACACAAAGGCAGGAGGGGGAGACTGTGCAGCCACTGAGTAATCCATGTGAGCAGTGACAGAGCTGGGCTCACTAATGGACTGGCCTGGCCAGTTTTTTATTGACTCCAGTTGCTGCTTTTTGGAGGGGCAGACACCAGCAGTCCCCAAGGTCAGCAGTTCCATGTGCTCTATGCTAAACTGTTGCTGACCCACTGCTTTATGAGCCTAAGTGCTTATCCAGGAACAGAAGTGAATAGGTTGTGTGTGATAAGAAAATAATTTGCCAAAACTGCAACAATAAAGAAGGCCTGATGGGATCTTTTATGGTATGAATAGCCTGGAGCAGCTGCAGATTTCCTCTGCTTTCACAATTATTTTCATTTTTATAACAACTAAAAAGGGAGCATTGTCCACAGGCTTTTGCAGACCTTATTTTCATTTCCAAATCTAATATTTCCATATACATGTATATCCGTATTACAAATTGTGGATCTTTGGGAAAAAAGGACATGGAAAGAAAAAGAGAGAAAAAGAAAAAGCCTTCTCAGATAAGAGGCCTGTTGGCATATCAGCTTAACCCATTCCTCTTTTCTCTTCTCTCACAATCTTCTTGCTGGATTTCTTCAAGATTAGGTTCACAGCAGCCAGCCCCTGAGACACCTAGAGCCTAAAGCAGTATTTCCAGGCTGCCATGCACAGGTGCCCAACACAGCTGTACACAGGGTGGCTCTCAATGCCTTGACAGGGCTCTGTGTTCGGGGATAGCAGTCCTCCCCGATCATGTGAGGGCCTGGGAAGGTAACTGGTATGCTCCTAACCCCCAGTGTTGCAGTATCTGATGAGAAGACCGAGCATATTTTTGTGATTTTCTTCCCACAGTCACACCAACCATAGTTATTGTATAGCTGTTACAGAAAGGCTTCAGTCCAGCAACTGACCTTGCACAGCCCTCCTGAGCTCAACCCGTTCCCCAGCCCCCTGACTAGTCCCCAGCATTTTTATTTCCCTGGGAGCACAACCTGGTCTGACACCCTCCCCCCCCCCCAGCGCTGGTGCCTACAGCCTTACCATGAGGCCAGCTCTATGTTGCAGGCCTCCCCCACAGGCCCCCACGCTGGTTTGTGCAGTCACTTGTCCCAGCAGGGCTGCCYGAGACCATTGCTTCTTCTGAAAGCTTTGCCAGGATCCAGCTCCTTTCAGAAGTAGCACGCGCAAGGGACCCCAGGTCTCTGAAGGTCTGTGAGAGCATCTAAAACCTTTAGAGAGCTAGGGACTCCTAAAAATAAACTCTTCTTGCAATTCAAATTTTGCATAAGGAGAAGACCAGACTTAGATGTCATGGCAGGGTCAGCTATGCAGAATTCAGAAAATAAGTTGTATAAAAAAAGATACAAAGAAATTACTCAGATTGTAGCCTACTGCCTTTCTGATTTTTCAAGAGGTCTCCAGTGAATCAGACTGAATGAGCTTTTTGTTGCCTTTTCTGTTTACAGGAGTAGCTGAAGTCAGAGAGCGCTCTCCTGTCTTAGTGCTGGCAGCTACAGTATGGCAGGACTGTGGTGCCTTAGCATATAATGATCAATCGCGTTTCAGTTCATTTTGCTAGAATTTAATTTTCACATGGCCCAGTGTGACCACATCCCACTAATTTCCCACTTGGATATTTTCTTAAAACATAGAGACCAGTGAAGATTCTGCAACTCCTGTTGGTGAAATAATAATAATAATTTACATTTATTAAGTGCTGTTCTTCCCAAAGGACCCCCAAAATGCTTTCCAAAATTTGTGTATGCATGAATCCCTTCACCAAGGAAAAATGCAGCTGCTTCAGTGGCACACAGCAACACTAGCACAACAGTTTAGGAAAGGGAATGAATCAAAGTTCTAATGTTATTGTATTTTAGTATTTCTGTTACAGTAATGCCCAGAAGTCCCAAGTGGGACCAAGACTCCTTTTGGGCTAGGTGCTATAAGTACTAAGGTTATTAAGCAGAGAAACAGGGAACAGTAAAAGGTAAAAAGCACACTAAGGGAAGAGGAGGGAGAAAATGAGAGTGATATATAGAGACGCACAAGGTTGCACAGATTTGAAAGATATCATAAAATCATGAGGTTTGAAGAGACCTAAGATATTGTCTAGTCCAATCTTCTGTCCTCAGGCAGGTTCGTTTATAACTATTTAATCACTAACAGGTTTTTTTGTAACTTACTCTTAATGATCTCCAGTGGTGAAGACTACAGCCTTCAGAGGCAACTTCTTCCTGCACTGTCACTTTAATATAAACCTGCATACTCCCTGCTATAATGTAAACCTCTTATTTCTTGTTTTATGCACTACAAAATCATCACAGGTTGTTATTTCTTTATTTAAAAAAGAGACATTAGCTAGTAAACTTTCTGCAGAAGTATTACTGTGAGGTTAACAGAAGTGTCGTAACAGAGGTATGTTATAAGATGGGATCTAAGGGAGGACCTAGCATGTGGCTATCTATATGCATTTAGGGTAATGTGGAAAAGCTACTTCTGCAACAAAAGTGCAGAGGGACAGAGGCTGCCAGGTTGTGATTTACAATACTGTGGAAAAAGTGAGAAGTGTTAAAGAAATGATCTGTAGTGGGCCTAGGTATTAAGACCAGAAATATGCACCTCTGCATCTGTAAATCATTAAAGAAATGTATTTTAAAAGTCCATAAGTCCATAAAAAATCCATAAAACCCTGCCATACCAAAGAGGCAGGTAAAATGACTGAAGCAAGGAGCCTGATCGGACAGTTGTAGCAGCAGCATTTGGAGAGGACTGAGAGGAGAATGGCTACAGTGGTGAGAAACAGAGAGTGAGAGGTTGCAATGGTCAGCAGTGTAGGCTTAGATGAGCATGTTAACTAGAAAATGCTATGAAGGCACATGCAACAGTTTCTGGAGGTAGTCTGGAGGGGAAAATAAAAATGGCAACTACAGTGTAGGTCTAAATGACTGAAAGATTAATGACATTATCAGCAGGCAGAGCAAGAAGCAGAGAGGTCTGGGAAGGGAAAATTAGTAGCTCAGTGCTAATGATGTGGTGTCAGCAGGACTTCTGTGAGGAGAGTTTTCTGATGCAGGCTGAGATGCAGGTCTGGATGGAATAAAGGTATCCTGCAGATACCAATTTGTGAGCGTTCAGAAACAATATGTGTATTGATTTAGGGCTCCAGTTCACAAACATGAACAGATATAGAAAGCTAAAAATCATTTCTTCTCTGTTATTTTCTCCAGCAAGAAAAGCAGTCTTAGGTGTTAACATGCTCTCTGCCGAGTCTCCGTACCCCCATCTTCTTTGACCTGATTTGGAGTACTGCTTGTTTGCCAGGCAGGAAGAGTCTTTCCTGTTCTTCCTCCACAAAATGTAATAATGTACATCCTAACGGGGTGTAACTAGCAGAGTACAGCAGAATTCGATCTTTGGAGTATTTCTCCTGAATTCAGATTAGTCAGAGGGACTGAGCAGACACCACCGGAAATTATCACAAGATTCAAAATTTTGCTGAACAATAGAGGGAGAAATGGGCAATTTCCCTTCCCTTCCTCTTGCACAGGGCACAGGGGAACAGAGATGGTGCTTTGCACTTCACAGCCAGTGCTCAGGAGAGTCCAACAAACCTCAGGCTCTGTTCAAGGGCGAAGTGCATCCTAACACCCATGGCACCAACGCAGTAGACCTTCTTGGAGGAGACTACCCAGGAATCCTTTAAAACTGAGCTTGAATTGACCCATATTCCTTCAACATCTTTTTCACTTCCTTAATGACAGAACTTAGCAAGGCAGATGTGAGCTTCACCTCTGCAGACCCAGATCCACTTGTTTAAGTAGAATATTTTTTTTTGTTTATGCTGCAGGCTAAACAACTAGGTTTACCTAGGGTCTCTTGTTAAAATGAGCCATCTGTGGCAGCTGTGGTAATTATACCCAGACTACTGTACCTTTCATGCAGAGCTCTTAGATTTGTGTTGAGACTTTGAAAACAAGAGGAACAATGGCACAAGGGGAAAGAAAATACCTCCTTAGCACAAAAATTATCATGAGGTCTTCCCTTCTTTCATTTTCAAGTATTCCCTGGGTTAACCACAATCCCCAAATCTCTTGATGGTTATTCCCTACAACAAAGGAGGGCAAAGACCAAATCCSGGGTTGGAGGCAGGTTTTTTCACATCTTTCTCATCAAGAGATGCTTGCCCACATTTCACATTGGTGGACCAACTAATTTAAGTATTTGTTGTGATCTTAAAGCTGGGCTACATAAATGTGGTGCCACAAACATATTATAAGAATTAGTCTCTTCCCCAATTTTCATTTCTTCACCTATTCTGAACTACTCTCTGCTAACAGAAATTTTGCACTAGCTGAAGAGGGATTTACTCCCCCTTTGCCCAAACCCATTATCCCTGCTTTGAATATTAAGAAGCAGAATTCACCCCAGAACAATGCCAGGTATTTCCTCTGCTCTGGGGAGCTAAGCACACTGCCCCGGGGAGGGTGAGACCTTTGAAATCAGATGAGTCTGACTAGTGCTGCCAGAGAGACAGTAAGACTTAAAGGCGGACAAACTACTTCATGAAAGGCAATAATTCTCTCTACTTCCCCCTCTTTAATAGTTCTCCAAATAAACCATCAATCGTTTTCATGCAGTACTTACTGAATGTTGAAGTATTTGAAAGCCCATGATACTGGATAATGCTTTGAAGGAAATACTGAGACCTTTAATCTTTCAGGTTGTTGTAAATGATACCAAACATGGTGATTTTTATCTCTGATCTTCTCCTTGCTAAAACATAAATTTGAGCAGATGGAAACAGGAAAGAAAAGTTGTGAGAATAAACATGGATATTATCAGCTGGAATGGACAATGGCAAAATCAATGGTAGCCATTGATTCTTTGAGCTTTCACATAGCAGAGGGTTCATTTTCATACACTAAATTTTTCACATTTTGTATTTTTCTCTGCGGATTTTCACATGCTATATGAACAGTACAGTCACAAGAGTAAGTCAAGTTAACAGGAAAGAATAGGAAAGGTTTGATTCAACTCTAATGTTTGTGGAACTACCGCGGCAGAAAGTCTGCCTGAGCCCAGGGAAAGGTCAGAGCAGTTCAAGGTTCACAATCCTCGCTGACTCCCTAAATGAGTACTGCTGATCTGGAAAAATGCTGTCACCAGGGCAGAGAAGGTTGTTCTCATTCTCCTTAGCCCCTGAGCAGTTTCCAAATCACTGACGAGGTGTTTGCAGTACCAAGACAAGATTTAAAGCTCCTGTCCACAAGGCTAATCATCTAATGAGCATCTGCCCCATTTGGTTCAAGAGTGAATCAAGTCCATCATGTCTGTTGTCTAAAAAGTCATGGATAAATAGTCCAATAACAAACAATAAGAAGTAATTTCCTGCACAAACTTACTGCACCCTGGTCTTTACCACAAGCTCAAATTTCTTGTGTGGGCTCAGATTTTAGCAAAGAATTACGGTATATTGCCTTCCATGAGAAGAATTTCCCACTTAACGGATCTCAGGACTCTATTAGACCCTAAGCTAATGGAAAACCATAAACCATCCTGGAGCTTTCTAGAACTCCATGGAGAGCTGAAAGTGCAGATATTTAGCTCTTCAAGGGCCAGGGACTGACAGAGGACTCCTTAAAGTAATGCCAAGCTAATAGAAGTTTCAAACAATTTCCAAAGGAAGAGATGACTATACTAACATGAATATGATTTAATGTTAGCATTAACTCTTCTTCAGTGGTGTTGCCCTATATTCCTGTGCTTGGTCATATTTGCCACCAAACTCAGGGCTGGGTTTTCTGTTGGGCAAGGTTTTTTTAATGTGAGCTTTGTGGCCTCATGGCTAGGTCAGTTTGGTTGTTAAAGTCAGCCAATGCAAATCCAAGGCTGCCCACCTTGTGGCATGTGGCCCCAGAGGTGTGCAAAGCAGCAGCACCCAGGTGTGCTCYTATCCTTGTCACACCTTCTACACTAAAAACAGTCAAATATTTGGCTCAGCCCTATCATACTGTTTCTTTGCCACTAGGGAACTCTCCATTTGCTGGTTTCACACATTTCTGCATTGATGCTGTATCAGAGCAGGCTCATATCATTTATTAACATATCTGTACCTTGCCTGTAAGTCAAAGTATAGCAAAGAAATGGGTCCTACTACTGCTACAGTGTCTCACCAGGCATATTCCATGTATTTCAATACACTGTAGGCACTACAGACTTGTGCATCATTTCTCACTTTAGCATATATATGCCACTTAATGTTGGAAAGGATCTGTCTGTTGGTAACTGTTGCTTTTTTTGAATGGCTGCTCATGAGTCTGTTTTATTTTAATATTTCTTAACTCATCCRCTCCTAAAACAAACTAAGATTCATTCATTAAAATTAAGGCAGTAAGATTCCATAGAGACAAACCCCAGAGAGGGCTGATAAATTACACAAATAAGCTGTATTTATAATACCTCTGATGCCTCCAAGTAGGTATTTTATGCAAGAGAAGCCCCAGCAAACTGATAAATCTATTCTCTGATACTGTAGCTAAACTTCATTTCAATACCTGGAACCATCTGTTTGATACAAACATACACTTAGCATAATATGAATACCTTAGCACAGTACCTTAGCATAGCACATCCCTTCATTTTCTCATAACCAGTGATTATAGCCCAAGAAGAGTAGAGCGTCTGGTGGGCTGAGAAGGAGGGAGKAGGAGAAACATATAAAGAAGACAGATTTTTTTTCCCCTAATCTGTGCGAGTCTGACAGAGCATATGAAGATCTGTAAGCCACAGAGTACCAGTGAGACAGAGACAGAGAGACAGACAAAATTATTTCTGTTGCTCGGTCTTGCAGTCTAGAGTAGTGGCTGCCTTATTCGCAGGACTTTTTTTCCCTAGACGCCCACCCAAGAACCATTCAGCTACATTTATTATTCTGTCAAATACAATGTGCAATAAAGAGTCAGTCTCCCCAATGATGGGTACCTGTGTTCATAGCTTCACAGTGAAATACATAAATCACATGTGAAGGGCAATGCACATGTGCCTTTTGTTTCTTGTATCACCTTTTATTATCTTAGGACTGAAAAGTTAATAACCCAGTGGGTAATCATGCCATTATCAGTTTACATTGTAGTAAAGCCCATTCAAATGATGATTACATATGTTAATGAGTGTCGTTATAATGCACTACACAGTACATTACCTTCAATAAATATAATTGTTTATGCACTTTAATGAGGGGATATAATGCCCCCAAAACTAATGGCATTGACTGAATTGTGATTTATTGCTGGAAAACTTTGCCATTAGGAAAGGAAATCTTACAAAGCCTTTCATGTTTATCTAACTTTTTTCCTTCTTTAAAAGCTGCCACTCATCTCTCCCTCCTTCTGCTTGTGCGGAGAAAATAGCTCTAAGACACTTCAGCAGTGTTGCTTGACAATGCCTTTCTCCACCTGAAGAAGCAGGAGGTGGGTTCATTTAGAAGGTTTAATGAAGTTCATTATGTTTACCCCTTAGTAAGGTTTAATGTGTTATCTGGCAATGAAACCGGTAACACGTCAGAATTTTGGCTGCAAATCAAGCAATGGGAAGTAAAAATGTTGGTTGTTAAACTGGAGACTAGAAATAGAAAATAAGGTTAAAGATGACATTTTGTCCAACGGTCCTTCATCTAGCGAAAGAATAGTCAGTGAATAGTTGACTGTGCTCAGTATTCAAAGCTCTCCAGCTGGGAATGAAGAAAACTAGAGGTGAAATGCCACATGATCTGTTCAATCTCTAGGTGCTTTCTTTTGCAGAGGAGTGAGATAAAAACCTTTCTTTGTGGACTCAATAAGAAATGACAAAGAGGCAGAGAATGCTAAACCAGGCAGCACTATGTAACCGGCTGAGGGTGCGGGTAGCCTGAGAGAGATGAGCTATCAGCAACTAAACTGTACAAGACTGGAGTTTCCTCTTTAATTTCCCTCCACTTGGTTTCCTTCCTGAATGGCACTGCTGTGACATTTCCATTACCGGTGAAAAGTAGTGTGCTTTGTACCGTAGTCTCTTCTCCTGTTGAAGTCAGTGGCAAAAACTCCCATTGATTTCAGCAGCAGAAGTAGCTAGCTAACTGCAGGGGTACATTTGCTTCTGCAGAGAATTTGCATGCAGTATGTCCTAATTTTGCTCTCTCATCAGTGTCATAAATTTTAAAAAAGTTTCCTCAAGTCTTAAAAAATAAATAAAATACTGAAATTTAGAACAAATAATAACAAGAATTCCACAAAATGCTATTAAAATTCAGATGTAACAGTAGGGAATATGAGAAAGCAGTATTTAAAGGACTAGTGTGAACTAAAGTAGTTTCTTACAGTATATTCCCAAATATGTGTACATACRGTAATTATTTGAGAAACTTTTCAAGGATCACAGTCATGTTCCAACTAGTTTGAAAGTCAGTAGCGTAAAAAAACTTTGACATTGAGATGCAATTTGTGGTAAGATCTAATTAATTTTTTTGCTCCTAAGAATAATTTATTATTTACACTTCTTATTATATATGTATTTTAGCTTCATTAGTCTGCAATGCTGGAAAAAATTATACCTTCAAGTCCTATTTATCAAATTAATGGTGCAATTTCATAGTGACACATTCCACATTCATTAAACCAAGTACAGTAAAAATGCATTTAAATTAGATTAGTGTGATGTAATAAAGATTCCAGTGTATGGGGTGATATTCCAGCAGTAAARAAACACCCAGCTCGAGTTGAAAGCAACTTTGAGATAATTTTTCAAAATTGATTTTGGCACTGGTTTAAGTGAAAGAATAAGAAATAATGTTTCTCTCCCATAGCTCTCTCTGTGTGAGAGCAAGGGGCTTTAGGGCAATCAAAGGCAACAAGTGGCATACGCTTCCATGGCCATTGTCGTGGAGGAGCCCATATATGCTCCACAGAAGGCATCATTGTCAGCTCTGGAAAACCTTGGAGAGGGACACCTGAACAAATTAGCCTTTTACGAGAGCTGATATTGCATGACACCACAGAAGTTGTTGCCAGCTCCTTAAAATCCTGACTCTCCGACTGCTCTATTTCCAGCATTGGGTGACAAACGCTCGCACGTGTTTGTACACACATCCGCACGCCTATGCAGGCAAGGCTGCATGGGTGCCTGTCTATCGGGATACAAGGCTTTTCAAAAGCATCATTTATGCTGTTTTGCCTCGTGGATTACTGTTACTTGGAAGCCTGTCTCTGAACCACAGAGGCTGGGTGAATATCACTACCTTTCTGTTGGCTTCATCTGTCATGGGGCTCCTGACCACAGAGCGCAATAGAAACTCTAGATGGATGCCAAATTCATTGTCCACAAGGGGCCTATAAAATCTTAAGCCCTTCTGCCTCCCCATCCCAAATGCACTCCCTGCTAATATGACTTTGCTGTAGAACAGCCAGAAATTTCTGTTATCCAGGTGTCATGCCCTTTAATGTGAAATTTTAGTTTACCGCATTTCTTAGAGCCTAACTTTCCTGGCCCAGGCTGATGAGTAAGGATGACTGGTAAGCAGATGCATTTGAGAGGCTGATGGAGCTTGCTAGTTATGGGGTAAATCACCAGAAATTAATTTCCTGAAGCTCTGATCAAGTCCTGTTCAGGCTGTATGTTCTCTCTCTCTCAAAATGCTGATACTCACCTGTACTCTTTGCAGCTCAACTGAGGAATATTTTCTACTAGCTGACACTGACACCCTCACTGTTCCAACATTGCATTAAAGAAGCAAATTAAATCAGAATAGCTCCTTAATAAAAAATAATCTTTCTTCAGAGTGTCCATAGAGAGTTGTGTATTGTATGTATCTGTCTTTCAGACAGTAAGCCTTCAGGGCAATGACTGTCTTTATTTCTGAAACACATACAGTATTAAAACATCATTGGCACTTAATAAATCAGTAAAACTATAATCGTTATAYAGGTATCTTGGTAAGACATCAGTTACCTTAATACATTAACAAAAGAATGCCTTTTGCATTTTGGCATGCGGCTTGTGACGGCAGTGTGATGCGATGCCAGATTGACAGCGCCAGGTTTTGGATGATGCTGTTTGTTCACCAAAGAAGCAAAGGAAAATTGCAGATATCACTGTGGAGCTCTCCTACTATGCTTCTGTTCTGACCCAGAGGTATGGTCCCACTGCGGGATGCAAGTCCATTCTCCACATCAATCATCTGACATATCTTGTGCTAACGTGCAAAGAAAGGTGGGAAATAGTTTACATTCTAGTTATGTAAGACTACTAGTTTAGAGGATTTCACATTAGCGTGAGTTACTAAACAGATATTTACACTTTGGTAGCCTGTGGTTGAACCAGCCAGGACTGAGCTCCAAGCTGACAGAAAAGGCAGTGACCTGCAGTCACTTTTGAGACGAGTGAACTTGTAGTGGCTGTTGAAAAGAGCAAGACCTGAGCTGAGCAGGTTTTAGATAAATGAACATAGGAAGGGCAGCAGGGTAGGAAATTAAGAATCTTCTGGGATGAGTTGTATGTGCGTTAATAGCAAGGTAACTGCTGTATTTTCTAAGGACTACATCAGCCTTTTATAAACCCAAACATCATTTACAGACTTAGGCCTTGAAATACACTTGCCAAAAAAAATGGTTTTAATTTTTTTACTTTAAATATCTGCTATAAAGGTGCATTGAATCATTGTGCACAGATTCATGTATTAATATAAACAATTAAGCTTGATTAAAAAAAATCAGTTTCTGCCTCAGGCCCAAATGACCTTAAATTTCTGAGGGCTGCTTTTCCAGTTCTAAGGGCCTGAGCTTTGCGTCCTTTTGACTTTAGCTTCTCAGCCTGTCATCCCCAGGCATGTCTTTTCTTCCACACTTCCCTCCTCTCCTTGTTCCAGTGGATATAGGCTTATTTAAACAATTAAAGCTGTATGCCCCTACAGCCTTCTCCAGAAAACAAGGGGCAAGGCACGACTAAAGTCAACCCAAGCAGCCAGAGACAAGGAGAGCAAAGCAAATAAAGTGATTGCTAAAAACAATAAAAAAAAAAATCAAACCTAAGCTGAAATTTGCATTCCCTCATCTATCTCAATTGAAGATTTCTGCTACCATGCACCATATGGTGCTGTGTGAGACTATAAATATGCTGCACTCCCAGGCCCATTTCTAATGGCATTTCCCATCAGTAAACAGGTGCTCCTGGCTTCTCCTATGCCTTTGATTTCAGAAAACTTGAGCAGATATCTTTGTACATCTACAGCAAGCAATTGCTGGACTTGTCAATGAGTGTCCATTGGACAGAACATGTATTTTCATGGAGTATGTAAGACAGTGGATGATACCAGCTTTACAAGGAGTATCTGTTGCAGCTTCCTTCCCCGCTGTTCGCCCCTGACATCTCTGGGGTCATCTTCAGAGCCAGGTTCTGATACCCTGAGGATCTTCCTGTGCGAATCCCTTTTCATGGCCTTGCTGCAGTGAGCACCATGTGCCCTTCACAACAGGACTGAATAGATGCTTGCTCCTGCCAGTATTTCTGCTATTCTCTGTAGGGCTAAGCAAAAGGGAGAAGCCAATGCACTCCTACAGCTGTGGGGTTTTGCCTTGGGAGACAGCTGAGAAATCAGCCAAGAAGTGTGAATGCCATCTGGAAAACCTGCAAAGGTCATGCAATGGTTTTAACCAGGTCTTTGGGCTTTATCCATCTCAGTGGCAAATTTCTGCATCATTCTTCTATAGGAACCTAAACACAGTGATGGAGAGCTACATCATATAGCAATTTGTTGTGACTTGGGGCCTTCACACCTTCTCTGTGCTTATTTAATGGGCTGGAGTTTGGTTAGTACTCCCTGCATCCTGAGAAGGAGAAAAGAGAAGGACTGCCAGTAGTACTGGAGTGTACCTTATGAGACTAATCTGAATATTGCCCTACAGAGGCATTATCAGCCCATTGCGTTATATTGGGAACAAGGGCTCAGGCTATTCAAGTCAGGAGACCACATTTTCAAATCCATTGCAATGGTTCAATAATATCCAAAAGGTCAATATATTGTTTATACCACATCAGTGATGCTAGAGGGAATAACAACCTTCAGTAAATCCTATTATTTTCACAACTATACTAATAACATGAGAAACTATAGATATAATAAAAGTTTATATCTATAGTTGCTCTGCAGACACCTCCTCTGGTATGGTATAAATATAATATATGAGACTTGGCGGTGTAATACAGTTTTTATTTCAATTTTTTAGGGATGGCCATGCACATCCATAACTCATGAAAATAAAAAGTGTATTACACTGCCAACTGTTACATATTCCCTAGTAAAGCAAAAATGGCAAGATAAATTTTATTTTTCTCTTCTCCCCACCAACAAAGTGTCTGGCTGATATGGTGATGATGAAGTGCTGGAGTAAATATTATTTATCCAAATGCTTTCTATGCCATAATCACGTCTGTCCTGTCTATATGTCAGTCCTGTCTATCTGTCAAATGCCAGATACTTTCTTTTTTCCCTGCATGTTGGCTTTGGTTTTAATTTTATGCTGCTGTACTTGCTGCTATTCTCCTTAGGAGTGAAGGGAAGAGAGATTGCCTCTTCCCTTGCCCTGCTTTTGTATTTCTTCAGATGCGCTCTCTCTGGGTCTTAAGAGCTATAACATCTGTGTAGGACATGTGTGTTGGCTTGGTAGCATAGGCAGCACTTCTTAAAGATGTGCATAACAGTGTAAATGAAGAAATATCCCAGCTGTGTGTCGTGTATAAGTGGAACAAGAGGTGAAAAATCCTATGATTCATAGGTAGGGATGGGGAAAGAATTAGAAACTCAAGTGCAGCAGGCTAAGACCTCTATACTTAAGAGAAATGGAACAAATACGTCACTCCCATGCTACAAAAAGGAAAAAAAAACAAGAAAATCTTGTTTTATAAAGATGATATTGTGTTACAGTCAGCTCGTGAGTATCCACAGGGCAATGAACCAGGCGGCAGATTAACTGTGCTGGGCCCGCAGGGAAACCCACCGTCGTGCTGTGTGGAGTCAGAGCAGAACCAGGATCGCAGGGAGGGTGGTTCAGAGACCTCCCCGCTGCCTCCGCACAAGCTGGCTCGGGCCGGGCAGGTGCGATGGCATCGCACTGCTGCAGGCAGYGGGGAGGCTGGCAGAGCTGAGCTGGCTGGTGCACAGCCTGCGCCAGGGTCTCTGCCCGCTTCCCTCCAGGAATTTCAGTTCGGGGTGAGGGTGGCTTATTCAGTTTTTCACCAGTCAGCTCTGTGTTAGAGAGCATGTAATTTCTGACTGGTTGCTCCTCTGGCCAAGGGATAGTCACCAACATTTCTGCAAGGCTGGAACAAAAGCGAGAAACCTTAATGGCTTGGGAAAGTCCCCTCAGTGCCACTCSTGCCAACCACTATTTTCTTTCAAAGTGTCTAACTGATTAACTTAATTAAATTAAACTCAGACAAATGTTCCCAGTGTGTATTTAGTTTGAAGTTTGCTGCTTCTGTGTTGTATCTGAAGTAACCAGACATTTGCAGCCTTTTCCAAAGGTTATCAGCTGCTATCATAAAATCATTACTTCCTCCTACAAATCTCACCTCCCTGGATTCCCTCTTTCTCTTTCTTTCTCTTCCTCTTTCTTTCTTATTTCTTTTTCTTTTTCTTTTTCTTTTCCTTCTTTCTTTGTTTCTTTGTTTCTTTCTCTCTTTCTTTTTCTTTTCCTTCCTTCCATCCTTTCTTTCTTTCTCTTCTGATTTCTTTCCTTCCTCTTCTTCTTTTCTCTTTTCTTTACTTTTTCTTTTTTCTTTGCCTTTTTCCCTCCCTCCCTCCCTTCTTTCTTTCCTTCCTTCCTTTGTTTTTCTTTCTTCCTTCCTTTCTTTCTTTTTCTTTTCTTTCTTTTTTCTCTCTCTCTTTTTCTCTTTCCTTCCCTCCCTCCTTCCTTTCTTCTTTCTTTCCTTCTTTCTTTCCTTCCTTCTATATTTCCTTCCTTCCTTTCCTTTTTTCTCTCTCTCTTTCTTTCCTTTCTTCTTTCCTTCCCTCCTTCCTTCCTTCCTTTCCTTTCCTTTCCATTTTTCTCTCTCTTCCTTTCCTTTCCTTTCCTTTCCTTTCCTTTCCTTTCCTTTCCTTTCCTTTCCTTTCCTTTCCTTTCCTTTCCTTTCCTTCCTTTCTCTCTTTCTTTTCCTTCCTTCCTTCCTTCATGTGTGGGTACTACCAGGGAGTACTACCTTGACTCAAAACGTAATGGTGCTGTGCCAGTCGTCACATGACAGAAACAGAAATTTGAGTCTCTGTTCTCTACAGACAGACTGGATTCTGAGTGTGTATGAAAACTCGCCTGGAGTGTCAGCGTCTTCTGTATCTCCTCCCGCACAAAACTCATCTGCTACCCGTTCACCTGGAATCCAGTGTGGAACGCAGATGGAAAAAAGTGGGTTCACACTATAAGATGAAGGAAAAAAATAYAGTAGCTTTGTAGAGATACTAGACCCACACAAAAATATCAATAATGACCAACAGATCCCCTTCAAAATACATGTGTATGCTACACATGTCCAGACATGTGGACAAATGCACAAATATCCAGACAAAGAGAAAAGCATACAGAAGACAAGAAAAACGTAGGGCTTGACMCAGCCCAGCTGATGATATGGTTTTTATTACAGTGCTAGTATATTAATACTAGACCACTGCACAGGTGGGAAGGAGGTGCTTGAGGGCCAGTTAACACAGAATTTTATCAGTGTCACAATTACAGAAACACCTGTGCTAAATAACGTTGAGCGTTGATCCACTGTGAAGAGTCAGTGCTCAGTAGCCCTCAAAACTTCTCATTTCCTACCTGCGGTGGGGTGGTCTTGTAGTTGAGCAGTGGTTGCACAGAACTTTCTAAATGTTTTTCTTTCTTCTCCCTCAGGATATCTGTCACGTAAATGCACGGTGCCTAAATTGCCACCTTCCCTGTCTCCACATTTTTCTTTTCTTTTCTGTTCTTCTTATACAGTGAAAGATGTTAGGGATCTAGTAATAAAAACACGTGATAAAACAGCATCACTGGGGAGACGTGTGTCTGAGAAATACAGGGACAAAGTCCATACTCAAGCAAACTTTCCATTGATTATGGTGTGTATGCCTCATGGCAAAAGACAGAGGACTTCTTAAAACTATACTTGCCTAATTAAAGCAAGTCCTGGTTCAGCTAGAGTGCCTAATTTAAAACAGATGACTCAATGGTGATGGTCATGCACTTTAAGTTGGGTACCTGCCTAAGTACTTGGCTGAACAGAGGCCCAAGCAATGTATCTTTAAATTAAACAACAGCAGAATACAACAGCCATTCTAACCACTATATATAATTGACCAAAAAAGCAAATCACTGGAAAAGGTGCTGCACTTACAGTGAAAAATAATAAATAAATAACTTACAGATTGCCAACATGACAGTCTGCAGCAGAGCAGAACTCAGAGAATTCAGCTCCCATTTGAATTCATGGGAAAGCAGGGACTTTTGAAACTGCTAAGTTAACCAAAAATATATATTGTTAAAGCCAAGGAATTTATTTTTCTGTTTGAAAGTCCCTGTTTTGCTATACAGGGGAATGGGATCTGAATTCTCTGACTCTTCAGCATCATAAAATCTGGAGTGCCTGCTTGGGGAGGTGTCAGGAAAATATTGGTTCCCATTCTAGGCTTACATTATATTTACACTGTGGCTCACTGAAATACTAAAGCAGTAACAGATATTAYAATTAACCTCTTCAATTTTTCCCTTAAGAAGTATCTGGTTCAATGAATTGTCAATCAACTGTCTAACTTCCTGCTAGAATGGGGGCTAATATGCTGGACGGATAAATGAGCTTCAGTGAAAGAGGAGAGACAATATAGGGCTATGAATAGTATACAATGGTAAATATTAAGTATGCCTCATGTAACAACAAAATTTCAAATGCATTGTGGCTGCTTTTCAGCTACATCAGTCTTCTTTTTCTGTGCCTATAGTTCTAAGGGCATATATGATTATTGGTACAATTTTATGTCCACTCCTGTTTCACAGGAGCAGTTTCGGTCATTGGAATTAATCTGCAGATATGTAAACCTCAAGCTCAAAGGTATTTAGGCATGTAACTGTCATTGATGTTATAGGGTGTTAGGCACCTAGAAATGAATTAGGTGATCAAATACCTTTACTAAATGCTAAAATGGTCTAAATTGTGCATGAATACAGAAAGCCACAGCTCAGTGTTTGAGACGTTAGCCTTTTATCTTAGAATTTCAACTTTTATAAATGTAGGTCTATCCACAGTTCCCAGTGCTGCAACTGACTGCATTATTTATTATTTATCATTATTAATTATCACAATGCATTATTTATGCCATGCAATAGGTATGCACAGTATTTTGCCAAGAAACATCCCTCAATCTCACTTTTATTAATTTCCAGATTATTGTTATACTGTTTGATTTGGAAGTGAATCAAAACAAGCCTAAATATTAAAACGAGTGATACTAAAACCTTCTGAAGGTTTCATATTTTCAGGTGTGAGGGTCAGGTGGCAGTTTGGGGTCCCCACCGAGGCAGTTGCTTTCTGATCCAAACCTCTGCGCTCATCCAGCAGAAAGAGATGTTCATCCTTTGGTCTCAGCCTAGTGCCCTAAAAGCACTTCCCTGACCCCCCTGAAGCCACAGGTTTAAAAATAGTGTCTTGGCTTCAGCTAAATGTTACTAGTTGAACTACTCTGAATTAGCTGGCCGTAGGCRTCAACTTAGTGGTATTATGATTTCTATCATGTTTGGTTTTTGCTAAGCTATGCCCAGCATTTCTCAACAAGAACAGGACCCACTATATTGGGTTCTGTACACACATACAGTTACAGTAATGTGCCTAGAAGGTTGTACAATATTTTTAAAGGTTGATATTAAAAGATGCATRAATATAGGAAGCAAACAAAAGCCTCCAATAACTCAGGATTTTCAAAACTGACTTGGTTCTGAGATACAACTGCATTTTTTAGGCAGTTTTGATATTCTCAAATAGCTGTTATCTATAAATCAGCTTATAAGTAACAAGGCTAAGCCTCAGAGTTATGGAGATGTGTGAGGCCTCAGACAATTTAAGGTCATGGGTTGAACGTAGGTTGAATGGAGAGCCCTAGAGGTCTAAGGCCTCCAGAGCTTGCCCTTATTACTAGTTATTATATCACAGCTGTGCTAGTTAGTGACTCCTTTTTTAACTAGGCATAACACAGTTGTGAATACAGAGAGTTCCTATTCCAGGGAGCTTACAATGCACGGAGGTGTAGTAGACTGGTCAAATAAATAAGCAGAGCAGATTAAACACACCTACAGAACTATATTGCACTTTTTATAGACACAGCAAAGCAATAATCAACTGTATTTCATCACCATCAGAAATCAATATCACTATCAGCAATCCATACACTAAAGAGGAGGTGAAGGTTTATTTTTTATTTGTTTATCTGAATATTCAGTAAACAGAATACAAACAGACAGGATTTTTCCTCCTGTTAATGTTTAATAGAGGCTTATTGGTGTAAACTTCCAGATAATCCACCTTTTTATTGTAACAATGATCACTCGTGAGCCAATGTGAGACCCTTCGGACTTTTCTGAGCTCGTTCATCCAATCTATACTCCAAGATACACAGCTAAGAATGAATTTTGAAATGAAAAGAAGGTAAAAAACCTCAGAACTGCAGCTCTTGCAATTCACTATTAGTGCTGTATATGGAACAAGAAGGCTTTGCTTCTCGTTGGGGTTGTAAAGGTCAGGAGACAGCAGTGTGAGCTGCTGTCTTAGTGCTGAGCGGCACATTTCACACTTTTTGTTAGGTGTCCTGTACTGTACAGCATAGCACCTAGTCAGAGCCAAGGCAATTCCTTCAGGAATGAGTGGAGAGAGTATAAACTAGTAAGGCCAGACAGAAGCATTTGATACTGATGTCTCATGCCAGGTGAAGGTTGTCACCTACTGTATTATGATTGCTTTGTGTCACTGCCTTCTGTGTCACTGAAAAAATAAACTCTGAAAAAAGTGCAAGGTATTACTGGGTTTTTAACTTCCATAAAAGCTGAAGTCACCTTTCCTTTAAGCTGGTGTAAATCAGGGATAGYTCTGCTAAAATCAGTAGTGCTACAAAGACGTAAAACTAGTCAGAGACCAGATCAGTGATAACACGATTACTCTGTGAGCTCAGAAGTTCATTCTCTAGCTCCAGTAATGAAAACACAGAGATGTGCTAAAGCAGCAGGGGTCCTTAAACTTCTTTATCATTTGGGATCACATCTTAATAGAAGGACTGACTCATGAACACCTCCCTTCCCGTTCTCCCATTTAAAGAAATCACCTCCTCTTCCACTTCCTATCATGTATCCTCCCTGTGGCAAATCAATAGCAATTACAGGAATATTAGGGAAGTAATTAATGTATTTTAGCTGTCTTTTAATGAAATTCGGCAGCTGAAAAAAGGGAGAAGAGCCAATAAAATGTAACCTGTTAGTTTTACTGCATGCCACAGTTTGGAAACCTTTGTACTGGAAGTGGAAAAAAAAGTCTGCACCCATTTAACATTATTACATTAGCATATCTCACGTATTGCCAGCTGGGCAATACCATGTAAAGAGTTCACAGTTCTAAAATGAAACCAGTTCTTCATTAAGAGACCTGTTAAGAAAGATGGGGCAATTTCTGTTAACATTATGGCCACGTGGACACATATTGATTTCCTTGAGTATCCTTCAATCTCTTCCCTCTTGCAACTTAGGTTCTTATGTGCAGATCCCATTGGACTTGCTCTAGGCCCATTTACCTGCCTCTAGAGGTCTTGTGTAGTAATACTCTGCCAAAAGGTGGACAATAGATGGTCAGGTAGGTGAATGGCTCACCTCACTCTCCTGCCCTCAGGAGTGTGCCAAAGCAGGCTTCTGACTGCATCACTGGATACAATTTTTACCCTCACACTATTATCCTCATTCTTTCCAATGATCTCTTTCAGTTTGCCTCTAAGTACCTGCATCATCCCTGGGCTGCTGATCTGCTCTCTGCTTATCTTAATGGTTGTAATGAAGCATCTTTGTAGGCTTGCCACATCCTTCTTCAAAAGCTCTGCCAGATCCAAAGGAATACTGTATTTTCGTGTTTTCCAAGGGCTGCACTTGGTGATTTATTTCTATCTTCCTGTTGCCCTCAAGCTCCCTATATCTGAGAAATATGTCCCTATCAGTTGCTAGAATGCTGGTTTGGACCACGCCTCCTCTCCCAAGTGCATTTTGGTGTTGTGCTGTAATTAAACCTATGCTTTGCTCTACCAACTACCCAGCAGTGGGTGACGTCCTTCCCTTTTCCACCAGCATATCATACTCTAACGATGCCAAGCAATAATGACTCATGTTTATCGGTTTCTCATCGGCAATGTGCATTTCCCACTGGTGTCCAAATACTTTAAACTGTATGTTGCCAGCACTTGGTCATACTTCTTCAGCCTGATATCATGGCTTACCAGCGTTGCTGGAAATATCTTGCAGCTGTTACACAATCCCACTGGGATCTAATTGGTCATCAGTCTAATAGCAAAGCTCTAGATGGCTAGCTTCTTTCTTCTGCCATGCGTGGTAATTGAGTCTCTGAAACTGTAAATAGCCTGTTGGTAAATARCTTGCTCTCCACTGGACAGCTCCATGCCCTTAGTCTCTACAAGCATTGCTACTTTTTTCCCTTCTGAGAGTTGTGACATTCAGATGTTACATGGTTATTTCTCCCTTTCCTGCTGTTTGAGGCTGAGCATTTTCCTTGTGTGAGCACTGCCTATCACAATATTCACCCTGGACTATGTGGTTGGTCTCTCTCCTCTCCTTCTTGAGCTAGGAATGTGAGACTCAAAGAAACTGCTGGTATCATTCTGTCCAGCCTTTTCCAAGCACAGGCAGCCACCYGTGTAATCGACAGCTCACCCAGAAGGATCAACAGAACATCTGCATCACCCATCCCCATCTGCTGCAGGCCAAAAAAGATTTTCATCACCTTATGATGAATTATAGATGTAATAAGAGAAGACCACCAGAAACAACTATAATGTGCCACAGGTAGAAAGACAGAGTACACGAGATCATGGACATCATCGAGGTCTATGAAATAGCAAGGGGTTTATTAGAACAAATCCAAAATAATTCTAGAAAGTGGATTGTGCTGCTTTTTTGCTCCTCTCCTATGTTATTGCGTTTATCAGTTAATCACAATCTCTTATATCCTGTGGATCTTACTGACATCATATTCATGTACCATATGGACTACATGCCTGTATAAATAAACTATCTCTTTATTAATGGAACCACTTACTGAATAGCCACAACTGTCATATCCTCACTGTGGACATACAGGTTGATATCATGGTTTCTCTTTCAAATTCTTCCCTCCTGCAACCAATACGTGCTTCTCCAATGCATGCTTCTCCCATGCTTACATGGAGACTGGCACATATGTTGCTTGAGTGACACTTATCTGTCCAGCTTTAGATGTCACCAGTGTCAACATCTAGATCTGAGCTAGCACAGACTAGGTAAGTGGACAGTGAGGTGGATTGAAAACTGGCTGAACTGCGGGGGCTCACGGTGTTGTGATCAGTGGCACAAAGTCCCTTTTCTGTAAGGAAAGGAATGTGAAGGTGGTTGAACACTGGAGAACAGATTGCCCAGAGAGGCTGTGGAGTCTCTATGCTTGGAGATATTCAAAACCTGACGGGACATGGCCCAGAGGAATCTGCTGTAGCTGAACCTGCTCTCAGCAGGAGGGTTGGAGCAGATGATCTTCAGAGGTCCCTTCCAACCTCAGCAAATCTGTGATTCTCTGATTCTGTCTTTGTAAGAAGAAAAAAAACAAATTTCTGTTCCTTAGGTCAATCTCTGAAACAGGAGCAATGAGTCGTACTGTAGAAAGCCCTGTTTCCTCCCCTTAACTCCAGAGTGCCTACACAGCTAAGTACATGCCTTTATCTTTACAGCTCTCGTCTTTAAGTTTTCACTGTTTCACACTGATGCCTGTTCACATTGCAGGGTCCATACTGAAACAGACTGAAAAATTGAAGGAAGAATACTGAATTCACTTTGATCTTACAAATACTTGTATAATGCCCACTGGACCAAAAGCTATGTGAGCACAACTTTGTCTTTTTCATTTCTATCTGTGTGTAGTAAAGGTGGTGTCTAAGATCCAGTGAAAAAAAATATATATATTTTTACAAGTAACTGTCAGCACAGCTTAGAAGATAGGACTTGTTCCAAAGATTCCTACAGTCAAAATAGACAAAGCAAATATGGTTTAGCAATAGTATTTTCTTCCACAGTTCAGCAAAAATAAGTTTTAAGTACTTCATGCATTTTTTTTCCCTTTTCTCAATAGCACAAAGCAAAAATGGTCCAGAGCACAAGCTAAAATGGGAGCATTTGAAGAGATGGTGTCTCAAGTACCATTGCTGGCATTAATCCATAAGACTGTTGCCAGACAAGAGTGACTCAACTGCTCAGAGCACCAGCATCCTCGTTAGCAGGGGATAGATTCATTTCCCTTGGCCTGCTGCCCTGCATCAAACTTCCTCCAACTGCAATGCTGTGCAGTTCTCCGTAACTTTTTCCTGAGAGACCAGGCATCTTTCTCAAGGAAAGATCCCTTCTTCTGACCTTTCCAGCTGCATGGCACTCTGAAAGTGTTAAACAGCTTTCATAAATTTCTAGGTGAGTGTTCTGCACTTTATATCAGTCTTCTGCAGTTTGCCTGCCTAGCCCTCTCTTATGCTTCCCTCCAAGACCAGCATTGCTGTGTGARCGCTTTTATCACAGCACTCCTAATACAGAGCTCACATGCAGCTGCTACAAGTACAAATTTTCACCTGTGCTTCAGTGTGTGAGCAAATTGCCTTATCTGCATGGGAGCTCAGAAAGGAGTTCCAGAAAGAAATGAGACATTCCACTTCTGTTCGTGCAGTTGAAATAAGCTTTTTAATGAGTCGAGGACTTTTTTTCCAGTCTTAAATCTCATAGGCTGTGCATGGTTTAGCCTTCTTAGTTTGATGTCCAAATACGAACTAAGACAAAAGTGAAGTTACATGGTTTCTCCTAAGGGTCTCCACCAACACAGACATTTTCAGAAAGCAGCTCTCCAAAAAGCAGCATAAATACTTTTAAGCAGCTGAAAGGCTGTTATCAAAGACTCTCAGTGGACTACAGACAAATCAACATAGAGCAGAAACAGGAATGAAAGTGTTATAATTTATAATTTATTTATCCTTTCTCTCTTCTAGTGTAGCATCCACCTGTGGTCAAAAACATTGTATGTAAGGGCACACTTCTTAGAGTGCCAGCAAACAAACCTGTAAACATCAATAACACTTCCTGAAAGAGCACTTACTGTAGTAACAACACATAAGATATCTATGATAACAATTGCATTAATACCCAGCACACGCCACTACCATTTCAACCGTACCAGTCCCAACACCTCCCTCCTAAAGCTTCAAGCAACTATCAGGGACTGGGGAGAGAATGCGAAAGACTTTGTGGACTCCAGCCCAGGCCAATGAAACATACAGTAATCCTGTGCTGCTCCCCTCCTGCTATCCCTGCTGCATGGGTTAGGACTGCAGTCTGCGTGCTAGCACCGTAGAGAATTTGGACACAGCACTCATATTTTACCATCACAAGTTGCTGACTACAAGGACTGCCTGCTTTAAATGTATAACAATACTGTTCTCGTTGTAAATCATACTTTCTTGGTGAACTACAAGGAAGACAAAATTCTCACGCCTCTGAAGGTATGCCTTTTTCATACTGTATCACTGAGATATTTATAGGGACAAGCTGTGCGCTTGGTGATAAAACAATAGACTCAGTTCATGAAATCGACGTTGAATGTGAAGTCAATATCATTTCCCTTTGTCTTATTTATTTTGAAATTTTAAAGAGCAGTCATAATGATACCTTACCATGGTTGGGAGGCAGAGTCAGACTGGCAGGGTTGCTGTACTCATCCCACTCTACTTGAAGAATCCTATATCCTTTGGGGATCTGGTCAGTGATTCAGAATATAAGAGCAGTAGTTTGGCGCAAAAACTGATAACTCTTTAGAAAAAGGTCCCAGRGAAGGCCTGTCTTCTTGGGAGCAAAGCCAAATATCCAGCAGGACCAACTCTTCCACCCACAAATAACTTGAGGTCAGAGACATGCCCTAGAAAATCCATCTCTGGGGGAGGAAATAACAGCAGGGGCTCTTCATAATCAGCAGCCACCCGGAGAAAGAGAGAAAATACAGAGCAGAGAGAGGAAGAGTCTGTGAGAGGCAGCAGAGCACAGAGGCAGGAGCTGTGTGAGAGATGGCTGTAAAGGCAGGCAGAGGAGTGGAAAGGAGAGGCCAGTGAAGTGAAGTAATTAATTGTCTCTGAGGAAGCACCCAGCAGAGATCCAGGCATTAAAGATTCTGGGGCTCCAGCGAGGGCATGAAGAAGGCACTCCCATGCTACAGGAAGAAGTGAAGGAGCTAAAAATAGAGGGACCCATCCTTTCCTCCAGGCATAAATACTGGACAGATGAGGAGCAAGCAGGGAGATCCCAGCAGAGACAGCTGGTTATGAGAGGTGTGTGGGCAGCAGTGGTGGTAAAGCCCTTTCCATGCCAAACCCACAACAGTACAAGCAGAAGTAAGTTCTGCCCCTCCAAGTCAGTTCTTCATGCCACTCTTCAAAAATACCTTGGCAAAGCATCTGCTTAGGGAATCCACTCTTCCAGTTGGGGAGACTGAGCGGTCCAGAGCCCAGCCCCATCTTGAGCCATTTGTCAAAAGTTAGTACTGCTGTGAAGTACTTTTCTTTGAATACAGTCTTCACATCCAGCTGCTACAAATCAGTACAAAACCCTTAGCCACTGAGCTAGATGTTAACATCTAGAAGTAAGACAATTTAAGAAGAGGAGTAATGCATGAAAGTCTGGTAGAAAAGGATGKAACATATTATTTCTCAGAAGTATGTGTGAGGGGTAGGTCCAATTAAACATATTGAATATTCCCTGTTCCTGCCTGTCTCTCAGGCTTGCTGTTGGTTAACTCTTGGAGATGCAAAGTAGAGATTTGYCTTAAGCAGAGGCTTCAAAGAGAGCATGGAAGCTTTGTCAGTCAATCAGAAAGATGTCCTTTGTTTAAGAGACAGTATGAAAGAGAGGTTAGTAAGTGCTGGTGCCATGCAGTACTATAAATATAACATGAAACACAGCAAAGCTTGTCTGTTTAAAAGTTCTTGATGTATAGTCATTCAGACCTGCAACTGATTGAATCAAAAGTGCAGATCCAAACTTCTGACCTAAAGTCGGATTCAGATACAATGCCACCCAAAACTCCCCTTAAATGGGAACTGCCATGTTGCCCCAGCTCCAAATGGCTCTTCAAATTCTTTTGGACAATTTTGCACTACATTATCTCATGCTCATCCCTCTGTCAAACTACACATCTGCTAGCAGTAAGAAAGAAATTTCAGTGATTGGCTCCTAGCATATTGATATCCAAGTAATATCAGAAATGATCCTTTGTGTCTCATGATTCTCTTTCTGAAGTTTCTGCTGTTCTGTTTATCTCTTTCCCAAGGAAAAAAACGAGAACAGTAAAGTTCTTCTTCTTTAGAGATCTAGCCATTTTCCTAGATACACTCACTTCCTCTACAGATACCGCGTGAGAGTTTCAACAGAGTTGGCCAGAAAGATAAGCAGATGCTGTTCAGAAACAGAGTCTGGCTCTGCACTGCTCTTGCAGGGCAGAGAGGAGGAAGGATTCCTTCCTTATCTGATGCTTTTTACTTTCTCCAGTCAACATAATTATAAAGTAGTAGAATCATTTGTTTCCTGTTGGGAAGTACTGCCATCCTCCAAAGACAGAAGATGACTCCTGCTCACTTGGTGGATAGTGTTTTGTGCTAACCTGATAGTCAAAGGACCACATCTGTAAGTCTTTCCTTCTTGCATAATTTCTAAGGAATGGATGAAAAGAGCTTGGAAAGGGTGCTGGAAATAGATTAGAAACCTTGTTTGTGTCTACGTAAATGTCCCYCTGATTGTTTAGGGCAAAGCTGTTATCCAGTATTTCTCTGTTTTGATGAATAACTTTCTTCTACCTCATAGTACTTCAGTAATGATTGCAATGGTTCCTTTATATAACTATCAAGAATGGAAAGGGTATTAAGTTTTTTCTGGCTAGTACAGAAAACATGCTTGCTATTGCCATTCAGAGCTAGACTGCAGTCTGCTGGTTGTAGCAGACACTTGCCCTAGGAGCAACATGCACATATGGGGTAACTTTCAGGAGTGTGCGTTCATCGCTGTAAGTGAGAACTGTCCAGGCTAGTCTGGGAATCCCTCTTTTGGGACACAGATCACTCTTGCAAAATATGTTTTCCCGTAAAAGACCTGATCCTGAGAGCTGATCGTCACTTCATTTTTAATGCCGTGGCTGAAGGGTCAGTTCTGCCAGCGCAGGACACTGCAAGAGGGAGCATGGTGCTGGTGGAAGCAGATTGGCTCGGTGCACACACTGGTCCCTGCTCAGCASAGCTACTCTCCTGAAGTGACACAGCTTCAGAGTCTGAGGGAAAAAGAGACAGCACAGCACTTTTAAGCTGTCATGAGAGAAGAAAGGCTCCTTTCATTTTACGTTTTGTTATATAGCAGAAAAAATCTGTCACTTTGCAGGATGCTTGCAACAAACAGCTTTAAAAACTGATAAAGTGGTTCAGCTTTACTTAGCTTTTAATCACTCAGCAGCTGTTTACTCCACAATTCATAGGTATATTTATGTTCCCTTTTACTTGAGGYTGTCAGTTATCTTCCTTTCTAGCCCTTTAAGCCACTGCTGAGTGGGACCTTACATGGTGGCCGCATGGATCCCTTTGCAGGTCAGTATCTGGGCATGGAAATTGGTTACAAGCGCAGCGCCCCTATTCCCAGCCCAGCATGCACTGACAATCAGTGGTGCTGGGATGTGGCAATCATGGCAAGGACCATGATTGGGATTCTGCTAATACCTCACTAGCAGCAAGTCTACTGGGTCTTTTGTTCAACAGCTAGCCGCTTCTAAGGTGAAAAATTTGCATGGTCTGGTAGGAGTCCAGAGAAACCATTTTTAATCTGACAATGATTGTCATCCTCCAGTAGCTGATGGGTAAGTCACTATTTCAATATATGGAGGTAATATGGGACTTTGTAAAGGTTAAGGGTTTGCAAGAACTGCAAGTGCAAAAAGCCTCCGCAGGACAGAAAGGGAGTCTCTTCTTGTATCAAGACTGGCCTTCTTACATGAGTCTGAGATTCCTGTGGTACACACTCTCATCTGTAAACGCTTCACATAATATGAAAGTCACAAACATTTTACAATTATAAGTAATGTAACTTCAAAAATGGTCTATGTCCTATTTTGTCATATGGGAGAACAAGCCAATGAACCGCCATAGTTCTGGATGTTTCTACCTTGCTATCATATTTTGAGCAATGACTTGGCCTTAAAAATACACTAGATCCCCCAAATGGGAAGGAAATCCCAAGAGCTGACCATTTTGGAAAATGAAGAGTATCCAAATGGGTGCTGATATTTGACAAGGGAAGCCTTAATGTGACACACTCTTGCTTTTAAAGAAATGAAATATATCTTGGATATTAATATTGAAACCTATGATTATTACTGTGAAGATCTGCTTTGCCAATATTTTAAATGGAGAATGAAAACATGTGCAGATTTGGGGGAATTTTTTCCCTTTTTATTGGAAAAACACGCTGCACATGCAAATTAAAACTGCATTCGCCATACAAGACTATAACATTTTTGGCACATGTACTCAGCATGCATAAATGTTGGCTGTATTTAAGTTCTCCTAGACATATATAATTAATGAAATACATTTGTGTATAGCCTCATTTTGTGAGCAGCCTAAATTTAGACTGCCTATCCGTTTGCAATGTAAACCTTCRTTTTGGTTGGAATATTAAATGTTAATGCATGTGCTAATTTTTATTCTCTAACCTTAAGGCAGGTCACACATTGCTTTATTAAAATAAAAGAAACAAAGAAGATTAATTTAGTCACTGGAGTCAACAATTAAAAGTACATGGGAGTTTGGACAAAAAAGTAAGGAAATGATAACTTAATGGCAAAAGGCATGTCCTCCAACAGCTAGGCACCGTGGTGTGATCCTTATTTACTTTTATAGCGCACCCCATTGTGCCTATGTGTTGGACGACATATGTCATGTTTCATCCTCAAGGGCCTAAGTGTGAATTTCCTGTTATTTTTTTCACAACTTTAAAAGTTGTTTCAATGAAGTTTTTGTTGGAAGAACTTTAGTAAAATGTGTTTTATATACTGTCTGTGGCTAACCGGGAAAAATTGCAGCCCCAAAGGAAAACAGCGAGGAAAGACTGCAGACTGAAGGAAAGGAAGGAGAGGGCTGAGAGCGGAATGGATCTTTTAGGCTGGGCTGTAGCAGGGACAGTGCTCCTTGCTCTGAGACGGATCTGCTCACAGCCTAAGCAACTGGAGGAAATCCGCAGCCCCCACTAACCCTGCTGAGCTATTCATCCTTTTCCACTAACCCAGAAGGAGAAATACCTTTTGAATATACAGAGTCACACTTCCGCTGGCTCATCTGTGGCTGGTTTTGTTGCCCTTTTCACGTCCAAACTATTGAGAGTGGATGTGTGTGCAGCAGCTGTGGGCACGCTGGCTTCACGGGAGCAGACTGTGGGAAATACCTCCCAGGTGAACTCCTCAGATCGCTGTCGCTCTTGTCTCCTGTGTAGAAGCAGCCCACAGGGAAACTTCYAGCTCTATTTCAGGTAGGAAACTGGGAGACTCCATAAAACAGCTCTTTTTGGAGCAGTGAGAGCTAATTAGTGCCCTGATTTAGTGTAAAAGTAAATGTTAATAACCATTTTAAACTCCTAAATATTTCTTTTTCCTAGGGTTTTCACTGGAAATTTCTTTATTGTCAGCACATTTTTCATACCATTTCTAAGGTCTTTGAAATCCCCTTCTGGTTTCTTAGCACAGTTTCTCTGATATACAAATTTTCCTCTAGATATGCCAAATATAGCAAGGGAATGCATGAAAGCAGTGCTTATTGGAATTTAAGGCTTCTGCTTTGCAAAAATTACATAGCTAACTTAGTGAACAAAACTACACCAATAAAGCTTTTCAACACCAAAATTCTGTACAAATGTCTTTTAAATGTTTCAAATTTGCTAGAATTAGGCTGTCACTTTGCAAATGTTCTGTGAAATTTTAGCAGCAATTACTACTAAGCAAAATGCTTCAAAGAAAGGAATTCTAAAAAAAGGAACAAAGAAAGAAATAATCTTGCAACACTAGCTTAGGAGTCAATGCTCTCTTGAGTTTTTATCACAATACTCTGCATGAGAAGCCACAGTGTGTAATGGAGTGGGTACAGGAGCGCTGCATCTCTTCATGGAGTCTGACTGGTGTGACCCTGCAAAGGTCACTTCAGCTCTTTCTGATTCCTTTCCCATCCTTCATGTAGATGACCACCCATATGTAGATGATCTGCTTGTTGGTTCAAGACTATCACTGACTACATTTTTATAGTGTCTTTCACAGTGAGGTATCAGTCACGTAGGGCTTCCAGGCATTATTATGTTAATAGGATTAAATGAGTAAGAGTGTAGTCTCTGGTGAAAGTAGAAATGAGGTATCTAATAATTTTAATGTGAAACTTGCATATGTCCCCTGTCTTGCAACACAGAAACCACTGGTGAACACTGATTTTTATCACCTCCATTTTAGGGTTTGTTCTTCTAAATGTGATCATGCCCCCGACCCACAATAGCTCATAAGCAATTCACACAGGCAAAGCATTGAGTCTAAATACAAATATGAGTAAAGAATACCTACATCTACATCAAAATTGCTCATCCCCTGGCTAATTARAAGTTTTCTAAATAAATGTTTCATTATGTTGGCTCCAAAATACTTTGATACCTATGACTGACTAGGTGGCATAAACTACAAACAGTAGCAGGCGACACTGGGAAAATAAAAGAATTATATGTAAAAAAGAAAGAAAAAAAGAGTCCAGTGTCTTCTTTGTGAAATGCCAGCTCCAATCTGTGTAGAGCCAGTGGTAAATTACACACCTGTTTTCACTTACTTAACATTAAAAAACACTTATACATCATTACACTTTTGTATCATATTAGTGAGAATGAATGCTAGAGMAATATGAGGTAAACACTGCTAATGTGGGAGAAGATTGTTTATATCTTCTAATGATAGGATTAACTATGGCAGTGATAGATTCGCTGTGATTCTTTGAACCCCAACTCACCAAAAAAGCCAAATGACAAGACAAAGAGACCTGCTAGGCCAGAATGTGCTTTTCGCCTGTTTTTCCGAGACCATTGCAACAAAGCAGGTACACTGACTTAAAATGGCCTATCAGCACCCCAAACAGCAAAAGCCGGATCCTGAGGTTTCTGTGGATTTGTTAACTTTAGTACTGTTTTCTGCCACCTATAAATCTTCTTTCTTTAATACAGTTTGAAAGTAAGATAAGGAAGTGGCTCATTTAATAGATATTTTGCTAATCTCTACCACTTACAGCAGTTCTTACTCACTCTGTTAAGCTGTTCAGCACTTCAGCATCTGAAGTTTGAAAATGTCGGCGTCTGACTTAGAGCAGACCATAACAGGCCTGATCCAAAGCCCACCGACATGAACAGAAAGAGTCCCATTGAATTTGTGAGGTGTTTTATTGGCCCCACCTGCCTATAAAGCCCAGAGCAGCACGGGAAGCAGTGAAGACAGGGATCGCATCTGGGACATCGCGCCTCTCGGAATTGCTGTGCCTCCTCAGACTTCTGAATAACAACACATGAGCCTTTCTGATGATGCAGCCTGGGTTACCCTTAATGGCCAGGCGTGCTTGCTTGCTACCATTGTTGTCCTTTGGGTGGATCCTTTGACATGTTGTATGAGGTTTTGAAGGGCTGAAGCATCTTAGTGCCTATGGAAGTCCACTACCCTCCTGGCTCCGGAGAATAACAAAGCCCCATGCTTTACATTTCAATTGTCTCCATACACGGAGGACAATTCTTTCAATTTATTCCCACCCAAGACATGTAAATAAAGTGAAACCAAGATTCGTCCAAGTCTGTGCATTTAATAATCCACTAAACTGTGTGCTTGGATACTAGGCTTCCACAGATGAGTGTGCAGAGCCACTTTACTCAGATACATGCTTTTGCATCATGTTAAACTTAAAGGGGAAAAGATGACAATAAAATGGAGTGTAATTAAATTAAGTCATATCATCCATTTATTTTCATTAAGCTCAGGCAAATTTCTCTTCTGCAGATTATTCACAAAGTTTCTCTACCTCCACATCCTCACAGCAATTACTAGCTTCACCACCACCCACCAGACCTTGGAAACATCAGAAGGGCCAAAAGTGACATGAGAGCTGACTAAACTCCCAAGTCACATGTAAGAAAACCAGCACACCATTGTGGGGCACTGTGGGGTACCTTGCTGCGCCTCCTGCCACTGCCGTGCACCTTCCTTGCAGCAGTGCTCAGCACAACTGCCCTAGGACCCCTTTGGAAAGGTGACCATACAGAAGTCCTCTCAGTACAGAGGGACTCCGAGCAGGTCCCACACCATG
The DNA here is from genome assembly GCF_003343035.1 of Apteryx rowi. Lineage (NCBI taxonomy): Eukaryota > Metazoa > Chordata > Aves > Apterygiformes > Apterygidae > Apteryx > Apteryx rowi. The sequence goes on from NW_020447786.1 coordinate 1,344,424, forward strand.
ACCTTCTGCTGCAAATAAAATGGAGGGAAGGCTTTCGTTTTCCAGGCTCTGTCTTTAAAGTGCAAGGACTCTGGAAGGTTCAGACTAATCTTCAAGGGGGAAAAAAAGCCTATCTGAAAAATGGAGAAGAGATAATAACACTTGTGGCTGTACAAGCGAAGATAACGACAAAAATAATCAAATCTCATGCTCCTGGGAGGAAACTAATTGCACACAGGGGTCAGGAAGACATTTTCATCCACTGTAGAGCATTGCACAGTTGGCTGCTGCATTGTTGTTATGAAAGAGGAAAGTGGAAGGAGGATGGGGGAGTTTGCTTTATTTATTTATTTTTTTTTCCTGAAGAGATGGAGGGAAAAGCAAGAGTAGTCCTTGTTTGCCCTTAAGCATCAAGTGCTGGCTGGTGTCAGAGGCATAATACCAGCCTGGATGAATACAGTATGGCAACGTCGATGTGTCCAATGGATTGAGAAAGTGGGATGCATCTCTCCATGAACACACATCTGCTATCCCTCACTTGTGAATGTTACTCCAGATGGTAATCAAGAAGGTGGTTTTATAACTCACATTAAGAGGACTGTCTGCTGACAAGTTATGTGTTTTCTTCCCTTGAGTACATGCTGTTAAGATGGATAAGTGCAAATGGTTGAAATTTGGTTGTTAACTCTGAATAATAATAATACTTTGCATTTCTATTGCATCTTCCATCCAAGGATCTCAAAGCACTTTGAAAACACTAATTAACCAAATCTCATAGCACTTCTGTGAAGCAGGTAGTTATTATTACCATTTTTTTACAGAAAAAGAAGCTTTGTCATAGTGAAAGAGAGTTTCCCAGAGTCGCCCAAGAAGCAAAAGTAGTCAGAAAATGATGTTTATTTCTCAAAGCAAATTAGAAACATTCTTGGAAATTAAATTGTTTTTGCTTTTTCCTAGTGAATAAATTAAACCAAACATCATACATTTTCAACTTTTGAAACCTCTTTCACCAAAAACAACTACAGACCTTGCACTTTTCAGTTTCTTGCTGAACAACCGTAAAATTTCAATCAGGAATGAAAATGCTCTATGAAAAGCTGAGTTAGTCAAAGAAATAGTTTGATGATTGTGATTAATTAATATCAAGAATATGGTGCAAACCGCTGTCAGCTTCAGTGCCAATTCCCATTCCTTTTGGCTTCATCAGAGAGTTTATTACTCGCTCTTTCCTCCCTCCCTGAAGAAAATGCAAACTGTTTGTGAGGACTGCAAGGCTTGTTTTCACACTGCTTCTCTATTCTTCTTTTTTCTTCCTGTCATCTATTTAAAAAGACACTCTAAATATGCAGCTGAAGACTGCAACTTTGTAGACRATAGGCTCATAAGCTTGTGTAAATGAGAAAAGGAGAGCAAGACTAAGTTTTAGTGTCGCTTTTTGCCCGTTGAATAATATGAGTTATTTGATTTTCAGATGCAGAATCCACCCTTAAATTAGAGGAAGATGTTGTGGTCCCATCAAAGAATCGAAGACAAATTCTGCTAATCCTTCTGAGAGGTGAGGCGATGGTAATGGGGGGTAAGGAATGAAGTGTGGGTGGGCAATATTGCCTGCTCATTTCCTCGGCTTAGCTACTGATTGTCACTCTAGTACCTTTGAGATGCCCATAAGCTTCCAGGGAGACTACACTAAGGTACCATAGCTTAATTATGTAGGCTGTTATTTACTAGGTTTCAGCTGAATCCATCAAACTAACTTTGCTTTAACCTGAGCCAGATTTGATTATGAAGCCAATTTATTGACTGGTTTCCCCTTTGGCAATACCTCCTTTGATTTAGATACACATAGTTACCTACTTGAAAAGTAGCAGTGTTATGACACAATTTATATTTTAAAAAGCAATATTACATGGAACGTAATTTTAAAAAACAAACAAACAAGCAAACAACAACAAAAAGCCCCTTGAATCTAGAATAATGGCTACCTGTAAGGCAGTAGCTCACTTGAGAGAATTTGCTCAAGTAACTTATAACTATCAGCAGAACCCCCTAGGGAATTACCGCTGTTTTTGCAGAAGCTGTTTGCAGTGGAATAAACAGACAAGTGCTCTATATATCATTTTAAGTAAGACAAATAAAGTTCTGCTTCCTCCTTACAACGATGTCATTGTCACTTATATAAGAATAATTCTGTGTGACTTTTTATGAATCTTTCCCCTGTGCAGAAGTACAATGGCCTAATTTCCTATGCTGCGTATTATAAATAAACATCCTTCTTCAGCATTCTATAGCCAAGCTGAAATGATCTCACACCGAACAGAGCGGTCAGGAAATGCTAAGGCACATTCGAACATCAACGATGGGTGGAAGGGAGTCCCACCATCCTAGAAAGGGCACATCCACTCCAGCTCCTTCCCTGTGAGGCCAGATGGGGGAGTTCTTCCAGTCGTCCATCCCCACTCTCTCCCCGGATCAGCCAACACGAAGCCAACCCATCCTGGGGATGGCTTTGCAGCTGAAGAAGCCACCTTGGTTGTCATAGATTTCCCTTGCAATTCATGGCATGGCAGGGAGACAGTTTCATTTATTTTGGATACTCAAAAAGGCAACATCGAGCGTGTGGCCCTTGCAAGAACAGAGGAGAAAAGAGCACAACGTCCTGTATCCCATACAACCGCCCACTACTATTGCAATACGGGAACTCTCAGATGGCAAAATCACGTTAAAAAATTTAAAAAATATAGAAAATGTTATTCAAAATGTAATTTTAACACATTGTGAAGGGCTTTGGGGGGAAATCTGTGTGGGGAGGGCTCTTATCTCTCTAAGGCTCCAGCTAATGTAGCTTGCTGCCCAGGGGAATGCCAGAGGGAGAGAAAATGGGAGAAATGATATTAAAATGGTGGGAATGTTATTTTATAACTTAAAAAAAATATTTGTTTTCCCCAGAGTCTTTCAGGTTGGTTTGCTCTTCTGGCTGCATTTGATCTGCCAATAGCAAAGCCCATCCCTGCAGTGATTGCAGAGTTCTGTCTGATATTCCCTGCGTGCCGTGAGCATGGGGATTTCATTTCATACATCATTTCCAGTGAATACCCTCAATACAAAGCACAGAAGAAATTTCTCTCATGAACACATGCACACGCTCACTTCTGTGTGTGCATGCATACATGTGTATGTGTCCACATGAATCAAAGCATGTTTTGCATAGAGATATCCTATACCTCTGGTTAAATTCATGTGATAAATTGTGTTTATCATGTGTCTTTCAGCACCTCACCTGCATTATCCTGACTGCTAATCTCTCTGCMTAAATTTGTTCTGATGTTCTGAACCTCTGAGAGTAGCTTCAAAAAGGTTGCCATTAAAACAAAAGAAAAGGCAACTAGCAGAGTAAAATTTCTTTTTCTCCTTTGTAAGTGGAAGCTGCTTCATTCCTCCTCACCACCTCCAAAAAAATACAACCAATGCAAGTCCCAGGATAAACAACATACACTCAGTGACTCATTTAAGGTCCAGTATTTTACAGCCCACCAGGGTTCAAAAGGGCTGCTGAACGGTGTATTGGAAATGGAAGATTTCTAATGGGGCACAGTTGAGCTCTTAGTTCTGAGGTATCAGATCTTAATATGATACTGTTTTGTAGAGGTTTCTACAATGGCAGAAGTTATGTTTCTTCAGCCTTTTGAGTTCTGTACAACTGGACTCATGAAAACCAAAGCAAGGGAAACTCTATTGGTAAGTGAATGGCCATTAATATGAAGAAACAAAAAACCTGCAATAGCTCTTCAAAATAGCGGTATAGAGAACAGAATGGTGCACTGTAGTAGGAAAAAATCTGCTTGCTTCTCCTGAGATTATTGGCATGACTTCCTTGTTATTTCACTACTTGTAACTAATCTGACCATCCTAAACTCACAGTGAGGATAGATACCCTCAAACATAATTACCAAGTCTTTCCTATGCTATTTTTAGTATATTTTCAATCTCTGCATGAAAAAGCTCAGTATAAGTGTCACATGTAACTCTTCATCTTTTTTTTTTTTTATCGTTAACTTCTGGTCTTTTGTTGCTTTATGGCATCACAGGCTGAATTGATAAGTAAGTAATCATTGCCTTTACATATTAAGTAGGATACTTAATTTACAGACCACTGGGAACCAAGGATAAAGGACTGGAAGAAAACTGCAGAGTCATCTAAGTCCTCATAAATGTGGGACTCCATCTCACCTGACCAACATGGAGGCAGCAGAAGCTGCCAGGCAGCCTGATGTCCTGGCTTGGAGATAAATGAGCCAAGAGGGGCAAATGTGAACTTGCCACTGCCAGATTGTCCCCAGAGCCTTACCCCACAGAGTGGGTGGGGAGCCAGAGTTTTCTCACGCTATAGGTCACCGTGGTACATGTGCCATGTCCCACAGCTATCTGCTAGGTGGCTTATCAGTTTAGGAGAGTTGGCCAGGCTCAACCTGATACCTCCACTTTGTACACATGTCAAGTTTTATCTGTTCTCACTCATGTCTTCAAAGCGGATATCCTCACTCTGGGCAGCCTATTTTAATACCCAGATGGTCTGTTTTAAGGAAAAAAAGATCATGATATCTAACCTAAACTTTTTCTTCCTTTGTTTGAGGCTGCTGCTTCTTGTTCTACCTTCTTGTACTAATGTGAAGAATTCCCTTACTTCATTAAATGTGCTTCTACATAATGGTAATGTCCCCAGTGAGTGACCTCAATATAAATTCAGCTCCTCTGATATTTTCCCATATGTTTTATACTCTGATCTCTGTATCACTTTGGTGGTTAATCCCTGTGTGTTCTCCAATGCCTTATTTACACACTAGGAGGACCATAAAGTGTTTTGGATGGCATCATCCTACATTTACATAGTTACCATTCACTCTTCTATCTTTATATAAGACTTCTTTTTAACTGCATAAAGAATAGCATTGCTGTAATTTACCTGTGTTACTACGCAAGCACAAGTTTCACAGAGCAGCTAAAATAAGAGTCTCAAGCTCTGTCACTCACTGGTTTCTAGATAACTCCTCTTCAGCTCTGTCTTTATCTTTTATTTACACTCCCAAAGTATTATATTTGTTGAAATCCCTGTTCAAAGTGCCTATGGATATGATCTTGCTGTATTTTTTGAGTTATCTCTTTGTTGGTCACTAGGCTGGTACATACAGCATTCCTGAGATACTGTGAAATGTAAACCTGCAAAACAAGTGCACCGCTATAAGACAAGTGACCCTGGTTGAAAGGGTGGCTGTGAAAACTGATTACACAGCAAATTGCCCATCTGCACAGACTCAGAATAAGAACATTTCAAAGCTCATTTGTGGGCTGATGTTGCCATTTAATGCAGTTTCCAACAAATCATTCATAAAATTAATGGCCACAACTGATTCTTGTTTCTCTCAAGCTCTTCTGTGAAAAATAGTTCTTCCATTGATTCAGGAGGATATGTAAAGGAATGGATGTTATCCAAAGCAAATTGAATGAAATAATCTTCTCACAAGCACAGATACTTGAACCAGTGGTAACATACTGGGTTTCTGTATAAATTCACTCTTCATAATACATCTGTCAGTTTTTCTGTTATTAATGCAGCGTTGTTCTGTAGCTCTCAAAGATGTTCCTAAAGGAACCTGTCACTTGTCTCCCTGCTAAGCATTCCTGACACTGACTTGTTGGCCCTGTGGGTCGTGGTTTGAGTAGGTATAGCCTTGGCTCTTTCTTCAACTTCTCTGCTACACATTGAGGGCCCAGAATATCTTTTTATATCCTCTCAAAAAATAGGACTTCACAGCTCATGTAGCCTATGTCCCAGGAGTAAAAGTGCCACATCTAATTTCACGTACCTAAAATGACTCCTTTTCTAGAACTCCAATTTTGTGGGGACTCTGGATTTGAAATTAACCTCTTACATTGATAGCAGAATCACCCAGAGACTTTGCAAAAGGGTTCACAAACTAATTACTATTTACTCTGCCTAACATGAGAAGTGTTCAACTCTAATGAAACAAATAATGTCTACTGTTGGTTTCCTGGCCCCTCTCGGGTATCTTTTCAGCTTAGACTAGACGTCATTTAAGACCAATTTCTTCACTTTTCTTTTGGATGGGTACCCTTCTAAGTCATGGAAATCTGTCTCTCTCCTTAGCAGTCAGTTTACTTCTCCTTGAGATAGTTTTGGAATTAGAAACCTCTCTCTTATGAAAGCACATCCCTCTGACTCTTTTCTGCCCGAAGTCTCTGTGTGTCTGCAATATCTCTCTGAGACTCTCAGGCTGGGTTTTACAGTGTAAAAGCATTTGGCACTGATATTAGCTTACCCAAACCCTTCACCTCCAACCATCATTTCTTACCCCAACTCCAGACAGTGCCATTTTTCCGTTGTCCTGGTACAATTGCTTGTGGGACTATACTGTGAACTGCATCAGGAAACTCAACCATGTTTTAAATTATGCTGCTTCATCCCCCTCCCCCTCAAAAATAATAATACTAAATGATAGCTCCAGGATCTGTGCTTTTAAAAATCAAGTATTAACAATTCAGTCAATTTCTCTGTTGCTTGATGATTTTCCACTCAAAACACCAATATCTTCTCTAGAAAGGTTCGAGAAAATTAATGTTTGTCTAGGGTTGGAGGTAACATCCATTCATGTGCCAAGAGCTTGTAAGTAACAAACTGCTCAGAGACAGGCAAGCAGGCCCTAACCCCTGTCTCCTTAGCACAAGAATACGAGACTATATACTGCATAGGACAGCTGTAGTACACAAGGATTCACACAGTATATAAATCAAACTGAAGTTCCTAAGAAATTTATAGAAAGGGAGGTATGTGGCGATATGAAGAAATGGCTTTGCAGAAAACTACATTCATATTACAGATTTCAGTACTGATTTGGAATGTAACTTAATTAGGGTCTCCCTACCAGATTGTGATCTCAGACTAATTTTATACTGCATAATTCCATGAACTTTCATGAAATCCATATGAGTGTAATTCAAAGAGGACTCAGGCCCTGAGCACTTTGGATCACTGGATCATTGCATGGCTATCTATGCATACTGTGTTGTATACTATGCTTATATTAGACCATTAGTGATTTCCTGTAGAAAATGGGTTACACAGGAACCCTCATTCTAAAATAATGTGCCCAACTGTATAATAAACTTTTAAGCATCACATTCAATGAATCTGTCTCTTTCTTCTTTTCTTTCCTTTTTTTTATGATGCAGTCTTTTGCTTTAAAATCTATGCCCTAGGTGAAAGGAAAAAGTCTTCTGGAGCTCCGGATAACTCTGAAATGTGAACTGTCTTCCTGAGTCAGCAGGCAGTCTGACACAGTGGTCCTGAGGATGTGGACTCCCTCAAATCATTTTCAAAGGCTGTCATTGGAACCATGATAAGTAAGTCATGGAGTCATGATAAGTTTCCTGTTAGCATTGTAAGCTATTTTACTAGCGGCCACATGAAAATGAAGCGTGTGGATACAGTCAGGGAGATACTGCCCAGGCAGTCACAGCTGGGATCCCATTTGGTTTAATGAGTGGATACACTTAGCATACAAGCAGATCTGATGGGAATATCCTGATTTGCTTTTGTTGCAATTTAACCTGTGGAACCAGCAAGCAAAGGGAAGACACAGAATCCAGCTGGGCATCCAGTTCACATCAAAGGGAGCCACAGTCTCAGAGATAAGTGCCAAGGTAACCCCAACAAATCMAGTCCGCTTGGCACACACATTTTGGCAAAGCCATATGTATTGTCCAGTGAGCATGGCAAAATACTATGATTATTCTATGTTCTTTCAGGGAAAATCCCAGACAAGGATGTCCGTGATTCTGCAGGGGAGCTCCTCTGAGCAACTTGGGAGGGGTTCCAAAGAGTACTTTCAAGCAGAGCAGAAAACCAGATCTGGACAWTTTTAAGAGATTGTATATGCAAAATATGCAAGTTTGCAACAAGGAGCTTGTTACCTTGACGTTATATTCTCGTGCCTCAAAATGATTTGAAGGCACAGTGTTTTTCTTCAGTTCTCCCCCTACTATTTGAGTTCCTCCTCTGCCAAGACTGAGTTCAAGGATCACCCAACCAGGAAAATGAAGTAGAAGAAAAAGATTTCCAACTTATTGCCTCACCTGACCGAGAAGGTTTAATATGAGACAAACTTTCAAAAGGCTTTATTCCATGAGGAAACATCTTTACGCTAGCTACCAGGAAAGAACCATTCAGGGTGGATGCAAGCAAGCGGATAGTTTCAAACATCACTGTGTGGAAAACAATTAAAAGTTGGGCCAGGATGTCTGGGAAGAGCAAGACTCCCAGGGCAAGGAAATCTTTGTTCTTTTCCTACATATTAGCCCTGTGGCTGCAAAATGCATGACTCTCTTTCTTTATGGCAAATATTGCTCTCTGTCTAAGACATTTCTCCCTTCTTACTCTCTCCCCCAGTGCTTTTCTGCCAGCTCTGATAAATTATCATTGAGCTGGGAGGTTGCTACTTTGGGGGCATGAAAGCCCATAATACCATGACAGTGTTCATCCCTAAGTGTCAGCAAATCTTTGGTTTAGCACATCACCCTTCAAACAGTGAGAATGTCTAACAATGCACAGTACATATTTTGCAATTTACTTTCCCACTAGTTCAGCTTGTTTCCTTTTCTTTCATGTTTGGAGAAGGCACTCTTCACATAATCTCCACCCCGATCTGACAGGGAACTGAACTGTCTTTGAAGTTCCCTGCAAATCTTTTTCAATGAAGAGAATGGGAGGTCACAGAATTATCATTGCACATCATTAGTATGTTTGTACTTACACACTTATTTTGGTTGATAGTGCCATCCCTTATATCATGAAAAATTCTCATCCAATCCCAGAAGGCGAACAGCTTCCCATAATGTCAGCTCACACTGGGATCTCAGTGTAARTTCATGTTTTTATACAGGTGCTTCTTGATTCAGGAAAAAACAGCTCTGGGTAACAGGAGAGCCAAGTTTCCTGATTATCCATACACTTATTGACCATACGGCATGAAACGACATACTGTTTGAGCGGAAGTGCAGGTTGGATATTTTTCAGCACAGTGCAGCAGTTATTTTGTGCAAACACAGCAAGCTTCTGATTTTCCACTCTCTGATGGAAATATTCAGAGTGTCAGTACACTAGAGAGAGAGGAAATTAATTTATATTTTGAATAGAAGTGGATATCAATTATGAGTGCTTTTAAAAAAGTTTGTTAGGACCTCATGCTTGGAAGGGAAAGTGTAAGTAGTCCTGGTTGGGTTTTTTTTTTTTCACTTTTTTTGGCAAGCTAGCATAATACATGACACTTCAGGATTCAAAGATTTAAATTTAGCTGACCTATCTCTGCATAAACAAAGAGGCTATAAAAAGGGAAAATAACTCCTTAGATAGGGTTCTGTCAGATTTTCTTAGGTAGATTTAGGAATCTTTATTTGATTTTATTGGACTAGTTCCACTTTCTAGGGAAGCTGCTGCAATCCTGCGTTCACTGGGGTTCCAGGGATACYGTTGACAGCACAACTTAATTCCCAGGGCAAAATCCTCCTTGGAGTTCACTTAGGAATGAATATTGTTCATGGTGTCTATGATGTGCCATGTCCCCATTGTTAGTGTATACAGGAGAGCCCTCTAAATTGGTACTGTACGGTGGAAAAAGAAATGTGCCAATTAAMAATCACCTCAGTTACTAAAGACTCACAGTGATATATTCCATGGGTAGATAATCACTTTGATGTCAGGCACTGACATGGACATAGACATGGCACAAGGTTTTAAATATGATTTTTAGAGTCGTGTGCAGTATAATAATACTAAAAACCGCAGTGAAGAGAAAAGAAAGATTTTTAGAGCAAGAGCTCTCTGTGCATCCCCACCATTACAACTGCTTGTAATGACATCAGGTGTGGCACTGCACCAAACTGCGCATGCCATGGCATTTTTTTAGCCATGGGTAGAGGGGTCATTGAGAAGTATATTTATTGTATTAAAACTTTCTTTTATAAAGTCATCCTGACTGGTGCATGTATCACTTAATTCAGTAAGATTTACTGTGTTATATAAAAGTATCTATTTTTGCCAACATTTATTATTTGTACTGTGACCAAAATGTACTGTAAAAGAACTTGGTGCAGTGACAGACTCATTATAAAAACATAAAAGCACAGGGAAACATATTCAAATAACATATTGTGATGCCTCATACAGTCATAAGTGCTTACAACATTGCCTAAGTTCAAAGGAGCCAATGACCACTTCAGGCCAGCCAAATCACATCTCCCTGAGCCTTCTGACAGAAAGGYGTTAGGTAGCCATGGTAAATGCTTAGTTGGGGTATCATGACTAGCTCACTCTAGGGATGGTAGAGTTAGTAGAAGGTCCTAGTAACTTGTTGTTTTCTTCAGTTTAGGCACCACAGCAGATATGGCATGGTGCCTCTTCTTCAAGAAATGTACAACCTAATATACAATGTGGTGCAACAATATGGTAGCAAACAGAGGTAAGGAGGAGATGGGTGGCAAAACAGATGAAACCTATTTGCTCTCAGACCCAGCAACGCTTTTTCCAAAAGAGCTTGTTCGTGCAGGATTCAAGGAGGAAGAGTTCAGTCAGGGTTACAAGCCAGAAGCCATCTCAAGTCCTAGCGATCATCAAGGTGATTAGAAAGGCTGCCATGGAATGGTATCTGGCAAATCTGTTTCAGTTAAAATACTCTGTGAGAGCATCACGATTTTGCCAACATTTGGATTTATGTTGGGGCAAGAGAGAATAGAGAGTTCTGGCAACAGCATGAATGTTTGGTTCAGTCTTTCTTATTGATAGATTTTTTTTGTGGAAAAGCGTATTGTATCACCCATCTGCAATTATTATTATAAACACTTTCCTTTTGAATTGTCTTTCTGAAAGCAGAGCATCTGCATTTGAAAGCAATTCTGAAACTGGGAGGTTGTTCTCAATTGCAACGAAATCAAATATCAATGTTTTTAAATCTTCAACAAAAAGGAATTTCTGCTCTTTGCATAGTTCCTTTCACTTGTTCAACAAATATAAGACACACTCGTGCCTTTTCTAACAAAAACACTAAACAATGTGAATCTTTCCTAGAATGCAAACAAAAGAAAGACCTCTATTAAAACAAAATTCCTCATTACAGTTCTCTTCTCGGGAAGAAGTTGAGAGAGACTGAACCATGTTTGACAGATGTTGCTCACTTTGTTTAATGCTCTACTGGGAGGTGCTACTATTGACATACACAGGTGATGAGGGTAGAACAAGAAAGTGCAGTAAAGAAAGTAGCAGGGAAAAGAGGAAAAGATGAGATCAAGCAGCGAGAGCTAGCTTTAAGACCAAAGGGAGACCAGTGGAAGGATAATATACCTTGAATTATGGCCAAAGAGAATCATTTTAGTAGTAGTACCAGAGTAATATTAGAGAGGAACTTTGCAGATATTATGACCAGACCTAAGGAGGTGTGAATAATCATAGTATGAGATGCTTAAACCTTATGCAAGCAACATAACCTCCCCGCTGCAATGTCGAGGACAAGCTTTGGCAGAATTTATACATCTAGGTCTAAGAGCTCTCCAAACCACTTCTGTCTCTGGCTGTCACAATAGTAGGGGCAGCAGAAGTTGAGCAGTGCCCGCAGGTCCTCAGCCCCCCACGCACGGGCACTGACCCCTGCTCCACCACCATTCTGAAATGGTCCAGAAAGGCTGTAGGAAGCCCAAGGTCTTGTCATTCATTAGGCCAGGTCAAAGCACAGTACATGCAAGTACATTGACATTTGATGTGACTACACTAACATTTTGTGTGTCTGCAGTGTAGATGTACCTCTGGTATATCTTGGCAAACTTCAGAAGGGCAGCTTTTTGCTCTGTGCTGAGAAATGTTTGGATGACCAGTGTAGAGCATTGTACCTTCACCTTGCTTTCACTTTCCTACCCACCTAAACTGTCAGTCCTATCCGCACAGTAACTTTCCTGAAATTACCAGGACAAAGACCTTCACAAATAAAGCAAGTCCCCAGTCAGCTGTTCTGGTTCAGTACTGAAAAACAAAAGTACTCACACTCCCAGCTCTAAACGTACAAAATCAGAGGAATATTGGAATGAAGGTATACAGTGTAGACCRTGCAGATATTTTCTCATACCTGTTTTATGTTGTCCACAGGGCAAGCCCATTTGTTCCTTATTATAGAGGCAGTAACTCAGCTTCTGAAAAAACACATCATCCCATATCCCGTATCCAATTAAAAATATGTGCTGTATATGATTATTTGCTACTGACTGTTCTTCTGATTACTAGCTGAGATAGGGTTAATGTCAAGATTATGAAGAGCTGAAGAGCAAGGGTAAAAGTTTCTATCTATCTGATTTGAGAGCATCTGAAAGTGAAAAGATAGAAGCCTTTAATAAACTTGCTGTCCTCGCAAAGACAATGTGATCAGTGTCTGATCATCACAATGTTGTTTAGGTTTTATCTGCTGGGACTTGCCAGATGACTAGGTACAGGATGTAAGACACAGTAAAAGTGCTGAAGAAAGGCTGAAAGAAAAGGAAGAGAGGAGGAAGCAAGAAGAGGATTTCTTCCTAACAAATTGGAGAGCTGCAAGGATAAAAGACTGACTTGGCAAGGCTGTAAAGTTTAGGAGCTCCCGTTTCAGGGATGTGATGTTGTCGTGCTATGCCTTTTACTTCCCATGTTCACTGTAGCTTAGGGGCATGTCACACACTTGTGAGAACTTCTCCAGAGTGTTGATGCAGTATTGTGTCAGTAACTGAGTGATTTGTTTTTCCTCTGGACATTGATTGAAGAAATTCTTATTACATTTTATAGCTTGCTTAGCCTTGGTATGAGAGTTAAGACATAAATTGGACCATAAATTGGCCTATGTCAGAATCTACATTGAAATGACATCAAATACGTGTCATCATGTTGATATTTCAGGTAACAGAAGGAACCTGACATTCCTTGTCAACTTGATCAAATGCTAGACCCCCTAACATCTTTGCCATGTGGTCTACTTTAACAGATGTAGAAGGTGTCTCCTATGATGATACTGCAGTGTGCTGCAGTAGGAAAATAAATTATGTTTGCAGACTAAATTGATTTGCTTCAACTTATTGTAAAGTAACAATCTCCACTGTGAGTATAGCAGGTATATGCATATAAATAAAAATTGTCATCAAAAAATATATGGATACACTGAGAGGAAAAGAGAGCATACATAACTGAGATATATTTATCCCACAAGCAGAGCGAGACTTGATAATTCATGAGTGGCAAAGATGCAGTTGAGTTATGGAGATCTTTCCTCTGGAGTGAAATAAATACAGCATCTCAATTCAGCCCATTATATAGCATGATTAATAGAAGCGAGTGCTTTCAATAGGTTGTTTTTATTTCAAAACATTTAGATCCTATATTCTGTTCTTAATTTAACAAACTATCAAAAATTCTCCTCGTGCTGATTTGAATTAAAATATATACATTTTGGTAGTAGTGGTTTCTTTTTAATATTTCTATTTATAATTCTTCAAAGAGAAATCAAACTTATTTTAGTTAGAAACTTGAGTTTACCTAATTCTAAATTAGTCGCTCAATCTTTACTTAGAAAGCTATAGCATAGTGTAAGATAAAATCTATAGCATTGTATGAGATACCCTTTCAGCTGGTTGCTTTTTAGACAAGCGGCTGCATAGCATTGGGGTAAAAAAATTCTGTAGGTCAATGCTTGTCCACCACCTTTGCAGCCCTGAAGATCAACCAACTCCCACCCATTTCTCTCTGCACCTACCAGTGTCTTAAGACCTAAATTCATGACCTCCCTGTTACTAAACACTATGACCACTGCAGGCATCCCCACAGCTGGAGATTTTGAAACATGATGTTAACGCAACAGGCTTCTCCACCAACGGCTTGCATACACTGACCTTGCATACTGTCATCTGTAGAGACAGACAGCAGCAATATGTAGAGTAAAAAGCCTTGGAAGTGGGTCTGGCATTATTTTATGACACTCTCTCTAAGTCAGTATCTCTTTCTAGATGTTAAAATGTAGATTTCAGCTATTACAGACGTGTAAATCTCAGCACTATTAACTACTTGCTTGTAACTGTAGTAGAAATGTCTAGATAATGTGTCTGTTCAACAGTCCTAAATCATCAGCCCTGCCTATGGGCCAAAACTCAGCTACCTCATGAAACTGCCAAAACCTTTGTTTTTCCCATTGCCAACTCCAACAAATCCCCTGAGGTTCTTTAAGTATAAAACTGGTAACATACAAAACACTGAAAAGGTTGAAACAGCATTGAGGAGTAACTCTATTAACTCAAGAAAGTTGAGTTACTGTCAAAAAGAGAAAAGAACCAGACCTACAGAAACCCATTTGGAAATAAAAAACAGAGGGATAACTGCAGGGTTTGCAGAACTATTTTCCATACATTTAATTCATTAGAAAAGTTCATTTTTAATTGAAGTCCATTGGAATGTGGAAGAACTTCCCAGAACTTCCCTTGTCAGAGAACTGGACCGTGTCTATAGGTCTGAGAAAGGTGCAGTGAATGGTATGCTTCGAACGTGGCTAAAGTGAGCAGAAATATGTCACACTGTAAACTGCTGAAAGGGGGAATGCAACTGGATATTTATGCTCCTTGAAGCTATGCATGACACCTCAGGAGTGAGGGACTTGTTTGTCATCTCTTTGACAAGTCAAAAGGAATTCCAGAGCRGAGAAACACCTTGAATCAACTGTAAATCATCTGCCTTGTTATCGTTCAGCAATCGCCAGGGTTGCAGCAGAAGAGATACTAACCTTGTTTTACTGTTTGCACAGCTGTAGAAATTATATCCATGCCCACAAACCTAGTTCTATTTAAGGGTCTTCAGGGCTTCTATTCAGAAACGAAGCTCGGGCCTGGAGTGCCAAAACACAAAACAATTCCAAGAGAAAGGCTGAAGTGACTCCTGCTAACTGTTAACGAGGGCTTCTTGTTGAAATCTGCTCCTTGTGCCTCTGTGATAACAGATCTAAAATCTTTGCTCTAAAATGGACATTTTGAAAAACAAATCCAGATTTTTGTGCCTGGTCTCCCCTGCTGTGTTCCCCTCCTCTCCCTTCCTAAGCCCAGTTTTAATTATTTTTGATATGCATGTTGCTCTGCAGGACTGATCTTTTACTGTTTGAACAGAAATAGGATCACGCAAAGAGAATTATCCAGCTGTTCCACATCCTCTCCTATTATCTTGTTTTGCTTCTATAACAGAGCAATATACTGAAAACTCAGTTCTGACAGGTTCTCATTGAATGTCAAATGGAGAAAGAGTCAAACAAAAGGTCTGCAGAAATTTTTGCAAATTTTACAGGTCACTCTCCAACTGACCAAGCAAAATAAACACTGGAGTATGTTCCTCTCTAATGAAAATTTGGCGTAAGCCAGGAAGTCCAGTCACTTGGTCAGACAAACGAGTGAGCAGATTTGCTAGATCCATGTGTGCACAGCAAAGAGAAGCGTTGTCAGCAAGTTCGCTGTGGCTCTCTGGTTCTGATCCACTCAGTCTCAACCCAAGTTAGAGCTGCCAGGAACCTTATGCTGAATGGACATCACCATCTGCCCATTTTACCCTTCCTCTGGAACAATTTGTCACGCCCCATGTCTCCCACTGCTCCAGCTGATAGACGGTACTGCAAGCAGTAAGTTTCACCGTCCTGGGGCAATCCTCCAAGGTCCATGGCTACATTCTCTAATCTAGGTGACATTGCTAAGTTAAAATCTGAATAAATAGGCTTTGTTGTATGATCTGAATCTCACCATCATAGCAACATGCTCCCATCAAAAGCTTGGCATGAAAATCTATAAGACATTGTAATGATCCTGATGATTTCTCTGAAGGCAATGAATTTCTATTAAGAACTATTAAAATTATAAGGCTGGTAAATGGCTAACACTTCACTTTATAAAACTCCATATTGAGTTCTTTATAAATCTGTCAATTCRAACATTGTAGACCAAAATTTTCCATGATAGCTGCTTGCTTCAAATGAAATATTAGGAGCAAATTTAATCTGAAATAAATTAGCCATTTTCTGCAATATGTTAAAAAAATACATATTTCAATTGACAGGAGTTTCTGATGTCTTTCACTTTGAATATAGCATCCCCATACTGTAGGAAGAAGACCTAATATTTGGCAGGAGGGTAGTATCAAGGGAAGGAGAGAGCCACTAGAAAATATTTTGCTTGGCCATGTAATTGAAGACTATATCATGTTCAGGCATCCACCCATGGTAGCAGAAATCAGGTTGGACAGGCTCCCTTATCCTAATCTTTCACCGAATAGTTTTACAAGTTTAAGGAAATGCATTTAGAATAATTTTTGGCATAAAATACATCTTTTCACTGATCTATGTGGTTGTTCAAAGGGAGAATCAGAACTCAGAGAAATCCCCATCTCCATTCCTTTACCAAAATCCTCTCGCATAAGCTTACCTCGCTGGTCAGCCAGTGCTCACACTGCCGGCCATTCATACACTATAAACCTGAATCATGACCATGACCTCACTCAGTGATGCTTCTGGTCTGGACAGAGTAGGATCCTTCAGAAACTGAAATGCACAAAGAATTAATCCCCAGCTCTGCAGAACATAATAAATTCAGTAGGATGTGCRTTCTGGCAAACTTTACAATCATCCCACGGAACATAGTAAGTAATTCCACACACCAGGCTTAAAATGTAGTGATGAGATTAGTGTTTGCTATTAAATTCCACCTGACTTTTTCAAGGACTTCTCCATCAGCTGGCAAACCAGAACTGCTGTGCTGGTGGACTAGGGCCAGTGTCGCAGCTGTTCCTTCTCTGTGTGTGTTCCCAGTGGCATTCTGCCTACCTGAGCCCTGTAGAGGGAGAAGGCCTCTAGCAAATGCCATTGGGGGCATTGATTTCCACGGCTCCTTTTTTTAGACCATTTGCTATTGAGGCTGTAAAATAGCTTTCAAAGACCGAGATGCATAGTTCTCAAGGTGCTGGAAATCCTTTCATTCAGTGCCATATGGATGCTTTAATGGTTCATATGAATGAGAGATGTTATCCTTTCCTTTTTTCTTCAATCTGTCTATTAAAACCAGCCCTCAGGTCTTGCAGTTGAAATATCCTTGGTGATCCACATTGGTGAACCAAATAAGGGTTTGAGTGAAACTCACATAAGCAAAGATGGGAAGAATAAAGAGTGAAATGAAATACCTAACACCTAGTTGTGCCCACAGGGACCTCAGAGCAGTGGGTGCTTGCATTTGCCATATATGCTGTAATTCTGAGACACAAAGAAGGAATTTAAGGATGGTATCTGGGCCTTTAGTGTGTGTCTCCTCGCTTTTGTAGGTTTAAAGCTGGACCCAGTGCATTAGCTGAACGGATTTTGTGTGTGTGTGTGTGCGTGTGTGTGGTTTAATACACATTTAATGTAGCTCCTGGGAAAGCTAATGGAGTTGCCTTGGGGAGTTGAACAACCTCCCAGTGTGCTCTGCATAAATCTTCTTTAGCTGCAGGTGAACAAAAAGTTATGTTAAGTGCAAAAGTGAAGGTAACAGCTGCTGAATCCCTTTTGCTAGCCTAGGGAGAATTGGTACTGCATGTTACCAGCTGATTGGTGAATTCGTAACCTCTTCTAACATGTAAAAATAAGAGGAAAAATTGAAGCTTTGGGGGAAGAATTTCTGTCCTAGGAGAATTTTCTCTTATTCATCAAGGACAGTAGGTTAAAAAAATAATTTGGAAAGAAATTCAGCTACAAAAAGGCCAGGATGCTACAAATACAGTTTTACAAGACTCTCTTCTTACTTTCCATTTTTTTCCTCCTTGAAGAAGATAACTCGGTTTTATACTTTACTGTCTTATTAACAGAATGCATTTTGGAAGTCTGCCACTGTTAACAGTATCAGAAGGATTTAGAGCTGCTGAAATACACTTGAAGATTTAATTCTGCTGACTTCAGCTCTGATCTGAAGTAAAAACTGTAACCATAGATTAAATGTTTAGCACTAGATATTGCAATTGCTGCTTCTTGCTGTAAATCCTAGTGTCTATTGCTGTTTCAGACAGCTCTCTGCGGGCCTGTGGCAGTGCATGTAGCACAATGCTCTTGTTGTATAAGGTTCTTCACCAGAGGCCAATTCTTGAAGTCCTCTCTCAATCCTTCCTCATAAAACTCCCAGTTGCCTAAGTAAGAACCTTGAGATTTAGCTGTGTAAGGCTACCCCTCAGATACAATTCCCCCTGTGCTCTCCAGGCTAGTCAATGCAATGTTGTGAAAACTAGTATGACCTCCTGCTTTTTTAGCAGCAAATCTTTGGTTCTCAAAAAGAGTATTCTAAGGAGGGAAGTGCTTTTTTAGACTTTATTAATCTCTTAGGAGAGCCAACTAATAAAAGCAAATAATCAATACAAAATTAGATTGTCATGATGAAAATTAACTAATGTAGTCATTTATACACTAGAATATCTGGTTAAAAGTTTAAGGGCTACCTTCCTCTCTTAGTTATAATTTTATAGGTCTCTGTAGACTCCTTTTTTGGACTTCAGCAGCCATTGACATTTTAATCTTTTTAATGCGGTCATCTGATTTACACATGGGGTTCGCTTTTTCATAGTGAGCAGTTCTCCACTCATTGCTTATTGCACTCAAATAAAGTTATAATAAGAATACATCTCAATAGTCCCTGGTCCAAAACTGGTGCTTGTCTTCCTTGACCTTGGGTAGATTTATTGTGTTGTAAATCTCAGCACACAAGCTTTAAAATTTTTGCTACTAAAATTTTAATGTTAAGGGTATAACCCAAAATATTTGCAAAGCATCTCAAAGCCCCAATCATACTGACATGTGAGAAAATGTTGGCACCCTTATTCTTTTAATGGAAAAAAAGAAAAAAACGTGGATAAGAAAATGGCATACACTGGTGAGTCAGAAGAAAAACTCTGGCCTTCCTACACCAGCATCCAGGCCACACACAGAGATCAGGATGAAAAGTACTGATGTCTAAGCCTTTGTCTGCACTCGCAGGTGGTGGCTTGATGTTCAAATTTTTATGTCTTTGGGAAGAGGGAAAAGAAAAATAGAAAGAAAAAAATTATGTTAGAATGCTGAGTGGAAGGCTGGTAGTACCACCTCAGCCCAGGTAACCCATAGATAGAGTAAAAGTGATTCACTCTGCCAGCTGGATATTTACATTTCACTTTTAATCTCTGGGATTGGAATACCTGGTTCATGCCCTGTCTTGGTAGATGGGAAGGGACAACCCAGAGTCTGGCGTATTTGGTTTAAACAAGCAAAGCCTGAGCTCTTGGAGCTTTGGCATGACTGTATATTAATAACCTGCTGCTGGATTGCCTGTCCTGCTTGCACGCACTTAGGTTCAATTGGGTCTTTCAAGCAGTCACTAGTAGCCTTCTCATACTTCATCTGCTGTGCTTTTAGTGTTATATAAGGTTTGTAGAGAATGAAAGTATCAAACTAGTTTCATGTGGCCATGCTATTCCCAAAGCATGCAGATAAAAAAAGCTGTACAGTGATGCACTCAGCACCGCTCCAGTGCAGGAGGCAATAGTTTCCTTTGTTCCTTTCCCATGTGAGCAAACTAGTCTTTTATTAATTCTGTACCCTATCCCCATTTAGTCTTCTAGAGAGTGCCAGGGAGAAGCTGGGAATATAATGCTTTCCTCCCTTTTTGCTACAGGTCATATAAAATGGATATTACATTCAGCGCAGATGGGGCGACATTGTCATTCATCAGTTCCCCAAATTGGCTGCTTGGCGCACAGAATGATTTAAGTAAAACTGAAGTAATTTTCAAAATTGAAACTTAAGCTGTTTAGTGACATAAGCCAAGAGCAGTTTTTCTTGGACCCCCAACACTTCTTTGGCTCACATTCGCAGTTCAGCTATTTTCATTCCCGTCAATTAGTTCAATCTCCATTGATGTGAGGAAGGACTAGAGCAGCACAGTTTCTTTGATGCAATTTTATGTATACATATGGAGCATCTGTTACTCTAGGAGTCTTGCCGTCACTTCCATTATATACAGAGTATTGTTAGTGATAGGAACTTAGGACCTGATGGGCCATTTTCTTCTGAGCTTCACACCAAAGTGCCTTGGCAGAATGCCGTGTGCAAGGAAATACCCCTCCAAACAAAGGAAACACACAGTGGCAAAGCCCTACACAGGGGCCCAGGGAAATGAAATGTATATGAGTGCACTCTCTTCATTCTCTGCTCAGCTACACCTGAGTATCTGGGTATTTGACACCTTTAATGTGAATGTAAATAACATGGGCACAGAGTTTCATGGCACCAAGCTTGGGGTAACAAAGGCTGATCCACTTGAACGTAAATGTCTCAAGGAAGGCACTTCTCCTTTAACAGCCTCTTGATATCAGGCCTCTCTTTTTGGGAGGTGGAAGGGAGTTGTAAAAGGTTTTTCTTCAGTATTTCTTTCAAGACAGCGTGTATTCCACTTGTATTGATGCGCCAGAGGCTATCATTACAAACAACTCAGGTAAACATCTTCAGCCAATTATTAACCTGTGATAGAAAGATAACATTTTTCCCCTTCTTGGTACCTTTTATTTATCCTTAATACTTTCCAGGGAAATATCTGAGAGCTCTTGTTTTTCATCTTATAATTTGGTCAGGAGGATAGGTTAAGAGTCTAAGATTGCTGCCCCAAATCCCAGCACTTGTTTAAGTGTGATTTAAGTGGCAATTAAAATGTTATGCTGGGCTTCAGTATACGATGAGCTTCTGTCTCTCATTTAGTGCACCCACCCATTGCCTAATTTCAGAAAGGACCTGATGAATGTTTTCAAGGACCGTTCAAGAAATATTTGACAGGTATCCACTCTCTATTGTAGGTTGCTGCTGGTTTAATAACCACTACATTTCCAGCTTGTTTGGATACTTCAGTCTCTAAGCAACCTTCTTTGCAGAGGAAAGCAGGCTGTATTTATATGCAGGGAACCTACACTCAATCTTCAGGAGCTCTGGGATGGTCAGAGAATGCAGCCAATGAGAGCTGAAACCCTGTGCTCGCTGCTAGGCATATCTGGGAACCAGAACTTCTCATTTAATGGAAGAAACTGGCAACTGTACATTGTTTGTGTTCTGAAATACAATGAAAATGATGTAAAATTTCTTATAACATTTCATAAATTGACTTAACTGAGATATGCCATTTTGATTTGGGCAATTTTGTTAGAGAAAATTTTCAAATGGAGGGAAATGTGCCTTGACAAAGAAAATTGAAATACAACATTCTGAAAAAGTTGAATGGAATGCTTCAGTTATTTCTTTCAATTAACATTTCATTGAAATCAACATACGTCTGCAAAAATGTTTGCCTTTTATCAACTGACATTTTTCCTGTAAAGATTTCCAGCCAAAAGTTTGCTATTCATGTATTAGTAACTATAGCAGGAATATTTATATCTGTGGTTTGAATTTTTGTGAGATGCTTTTAGTCTGGCTCTTCAACCCATATACATCAAGCAAGACCCTTGTATAGCTTGAAAGATTACACAATGCTTATCTCTGGGTAGGTAACATGCATTAGAAGGACTGTTTTAAATTACTGCTTCATGAGTTATGTTGCTCCTATAAATTCCTGTGTTTTCTCAAAATAGGTTAATTGTTTCTTGTCATCTCCCACATAATATTAAATTGACTGAAGCTAGTTATGTGAAAAATGTGGGGTTTGCTTTTTCCTTGGGGTTTTAAAGAAGTTCATGTAGTGAAATGCAGAAAATACACAAGAGTTGCAGCCTTTACCAATAAAGTCATAACCGGTTTTCTTAGCAGACTCTCTAACCTTGGACTGTGCAAATGAGGTTACTATAACAAACCTTGCAGTATGAATGCTAACTGCATTTGGAGGAGGATCTAGAAGGGAAACAGTGCTTGACATTGATGGTATATTATATGGGTACTTTGAGACCTGTTTTTTTCATAAAAGAACAATGTTTTCTGTTCCTGTATGCCAGTTCTGATTTATTGGGTTAAGTGACATAGGACCTACTGTGCTCTCTGGAGATTGTAGCTCCAAAGAGATTTCTAACCCATCATTACAGCATCTTTGAACCACCAGAGTAGGGCTAAGGAGTCATAGCTGAAGCCAGTATCTGTCCCGGTATCTTTTTAGGCATGTGCTTTATGTAAAGCTGCTAGATGTAATCATTCATCCAGCTTCTTCATTCAATGGATCAACACAGGGAGATAGTCTAATAGTGACCCCCACTTTTTAATTATGACTGTCTTTTCCTGATCAGTTTTGAGAAACACTTACAATTTTTAATCATTTCTGGAGTTGATAATAACAAAAGATTTGCTGGTAATTGCATTTTGTTCTTAGTTTTCGTTGTTTCTTCCCCTTCCGCCATGCCCCGGGACTGTCTACAAGTAAAATTATCTGGGAAACAACCACATTGTTTGGTTATGAAGCACCAATAAACTCGAACAGCATTTTTTTTTTTTTTGGTCTATGTTGAATAGCCTTTGCTATGTATTAACCTATTGCCATTACAAATTCAAACCCTATACATATATTGTTTATGGCCCTTTGTGTCATCAGGAAATTAAAGTTTGCAGCTGGCCTCTTCATCTTAGTTAATCATGCGAACATGAAATCCTTAAAGGTCCACGCAGTGGTCCCTGCGGGGGCCCCACTCAACACTTCTCTGCAGCGTGACATTGTTTCTCAGCTGTGTTTTTATCTTCTCCCCTCTTCTGTTCTGAGCTCCTGCTGCTTTTAGTTTCAGTAGCAGACTGTCATGTGGCACTTTATCATGGGCTGCCCAAAACACCACAGTAACCATGCCCCTTCACCATGCACTGCAACCTGTTCAAAAGTTTAGGTTAGCGAGGAAGCCTTTCCTGCTCTTAAGACTATGTTTTTCTGTCTTCAGCCTCACCTTAGTGGCGAATGGGAAAAAGCTCCGAATATATCTTGTACTGGATCGTACCAACACAAGGTTGCAGGGTGATGGTTTAAGGGCTTAGTTTCTCCCTCTTGTGTTTTATACTGTGGTTGCTTGTTTTCTAAGAACTTATTTAAATTATGACAATAAATCAAAGATTTCCTTCCAGATGTCTTTTAACATCTAGCATCATTTCCTCCTGGTCCTGGATATATCCTAGATTTTAGTTTCCTTAGGTAATTTCCTCCACTGGCCTTAGTGACCCTGACACAGGCTGACCTGCAGTTAACTTTGTCTCCCTTTCAAGATTCAGTTTGAAGAAGTCAGTCAATACCTCATTTAAAAAGGGTGGGGGGAGGTGGGAGTGAAGGAAAGCCTTCACTAGCTTCTTCATTTTCATTTCCTGTGCCATTGTATTCTAACTTTCTCCCTGACTGATTTCCACTCTCTTGCAGGTGATGAGAAAAATCTTTTCATATTTGTTTTCGTTTCTCTCTTTTTGCTATAGCTCCTTTAAAATTTTTATTAGTTTTTCCTTACCTCTTGATACATAACATACATGTGAAAGACTTAAAAAGCTTTTTTTTTTTTTTTAAACCATCAGATTTCTCTAGAGTTGTTAATATTTTTTGCTTTACCATTGAGAAAGCCATTTTGTCATTTTAAAGATCACAGCTACTTTTATAGAGCTCTAATCTTTTGGGCCCTAATCCAACAAATCTCTTAAGCATGTGCTTAACTTCAGACATGTGAGTGGCTGTATTGAACTCAATGGAACTAGTCAGGTGCTTAAAGTTAAGCACATGATTAAGYGCTTTGTTTGGCTGGCCTTGCTGAGCGCAGTCCCCTAGGAACTCCTTCGCCAACAGTATGTGCAGAGTTACCAGCAGGCTGGTGTTGCTGCTGCGCTCAACATGATAAGAGGCAGATGTTTTAGCAAAGGGAGGAGGGTTCTACAGCACCCAATTTTCCAAAAGGTTTTAGGAGAATATCTGTGTTTTCAGTTACTGACTTTAATATAATGCATGCATGCTACCTTACAATCTTGAGGCGCCTGCAATTTAAATTATACAGACACAGGCTAAGGAGAAGAGGAACCAAAATGAATGAAACAAGAAAGATGACGCAAAGAAATCCACGTGGGTCCAATTTTGCAAGGACAGGCAGCTTCTTGCACCATCTTCCCCCACTGATTTTGGGAAAAACTCTTGCATGCTCAGTCTCAGCCTGGAAGTATTCAGCACCTTACAGGATCAGACCTTGGTCTTGTTTATTTATTTAACTTGCCCCTTTTGGCTTCCTGCACTCTTTGCGGTGGGAAGGTGACCCAGCCTTCAGCTGTCAGGCTGTTCAGGCATTCAGCATGTTATTGCCTGCCCCAGTTTATGCCTGCTGCAAAGAAGGGCTTCCACCTTCAAAGAATGGCTGTTTCAATCAAGTAAAACCATGGGGGCAAAATGGGAACTATGGCCAAGTCCCCTTTTCCCCTTTCTATGCACCCCTGGTCAGAGGGAGGACGTTTTAGGTGCTCAGAAGGTAGTCTAAACAAAAGACTGCATTGCAGTGCCTGGGAGATGTTCCTCCGGTAGATACAATCTTAAAATATTAAACCACATTGTAAAATTGTGTATTGTAGATTCCTGTATCAGCTAAACTATCTGGCTCTAGTCATGCTGGTTTAGCGTTAGCGGTTAGCTGACAGTTCCGTGTGGTCTCACAACCCCGTTAATCTTCAGAGCCCTGCTTTCTCTGAGACCTGCCCAGACTACTATCACAGAATCACAGAATCGCTGAGGTTGGAAGGGACCTCTGCAGATCATCTAGTCCACCCCCCCTGCTCAAGCAGGGTCACCTAGAGCACATT